>NW_007728126.1:3155-65290 GCF_000696425.1 Galeopterus variegatus | reverse complement strand
CACCCCCCAGCCCCCACCCCACATGCACTTCCAGGCCCAGACAACATCCCACCAGCACTGCTCTACTCTGCCCGCTCCTTCCTGGCTAGAAGAAGCACCTGAACTGTTTGTTAGATCCCAACCTTGGTGTAGACTTTATATCTCCCTAACAATATACTGGCCTTTTAAAGTACCATAAAACATGACTGAATGGGGAATATCGGTGGCTGTTTAGTATGCTTTAAAGTTCTTTAATTTGCTGTACCACAATAACTTGCACTTTAATAAAAGCAATCTCTTGTCTTAATAGCCATACAATAAAGAGTTATTTATATGAGTCGGTGTGCAGGCCTGAGCCTTCCAGGTGTGCCCCAGATTTTAAGCACTCTGAGAGATTTGTGGGGATGGTGCTGCCTGACGTGGCCCATCAAGCCTCCAAACCCTGCCATTTTGCAGTGTCACAACTCCAGGGCTGCAGCCTGCCCCAGGCTCCTGGCCCTGCACAGCCTGCTCAACTCACTGATTTATTTCAGTATTACGTTTAATTGTTTCCTTCTTGTTGAAGCCTTAACATGCGATGCTTGTAAATCTGACCCAAACCCTCCATATGGCACTCTGGTTTTCCATTTTCAAATGCATTCGCCCTGGAATAATGACTGTGGTATAACTCAATTTGAGTTCTGCTGCTGGGGACTTTATTACATAATGCTTTCTAATTGACCCTCATAGTTTAATAAGACAGAACATTTCACCAGAACATTGACAAAAGTTATTAATTTTCACTTCAGCAGAGACCCATGTCCCAATTAAATCCCCTGATAATGCCTGACTGACTGACCTCATTACAGCTAATGCTTATTAGTCCTGCGGAGGGGATAGCATCACACTGTTAAAATGCCTAAATGAGCACATACAACCATCCAACGTGATTACAATGTACATACACGACAAATTTCACTCCCCTAATCCTTGTCTGCTGCAACAAATGTGGCGCACTGCTGTCATGCCAAGAAATCAGCCATCGAGGACTTGGAAGGTGTCGAAAAATGCCCTGCCGGTGTGCTGAGCTACCCCCAGTGAAATTACATCTGCCATTCTAGGAAATGATTTCAAGAGTGTGGGTATCTTTAAATGGGGAGATGGACTTGTGTACTTTCCTTCTTTAATATGAAACAACTAGTACTCATTTGTTTGGTTTTTCGTTTGGTTTGTGTTATTTTATTTTTTCTGGCCAACTTAAAAAAAAGAAAAAGAAAACCGCCACCACTAGCTGTAGGCAGTGATTCCAGCTTTTCTGTTTGGGTAGCTCATACTCCTGGACATAGAATTTTCTTCCCTGAGGCTAGTTATATTTTCAGATTTTCTCTGAGTTTTCATTTTGCAGGGAGTGATTCCAGCTTTTCTGTTTGGGTAGCTCATACTCCTGGACATAGAATTTTCTTCCCTGAGTCTAGTTATATTTTCAGATTTTCTCTGAGTTTTCATTTTGCAGGGACCGGCAGGGAGGACCTTGTAGTCACCACACCTGCCTTGTTTTGTCAGCTTCGATGGGAGGACCTCACAGACCCCACCCTGCTTTACCAATGATGGGACCACCACTCAAACTAGTCCCCCACTGTGGGAGAAGCAGCCAGAACTTTAGTCGGAAGAAAAATGTGTATTTGCATATGCTGATAAAATTGAAGGCATGGAGTGGCAAGACAATGAAGGTAAAGAAGGCTTACAGTGTCTGAGGCTTTGGATTGTTTTTCAGCCTTTCTTTTGCTGGTCTGCACAACAGTGTTTATCTTTGAGACAGTCTGACCATGGCTTAACGTCTGCTTTTCCTGTGCATTGTAGCCATTCCCCCTGGGCTGTATGATTTGACACATGACAGCAATCTAACAGCAGAGATCAAACTTCTCAGACTCATGGCAGTGTGACAAGTAATGTGTATTGACACAGCAAAGTGCATTCTGGAAATATGAGTTGTTGGGCGGGCACCAGACCTCCTTGCTCAGCTAGAGATAGCTTAAATCATAGGCTTCAGTTGCCCACAAAGATAAAGCCAAAATTTAAATAATGATAACCAGCTGGAAGCTGCAATTCATTGAAATCTTTTTTCTCTCTCTTTTTTTCTTTTGGTACCATAATATTGAAAGCAGGAATCTTGTGAGAAAAACAATAGTAATAATAGTAAAAGAAAATGAAAATGGAAAAAGATATTAAACTAAACCTCCATAGGGAATTTTTTTTTTTTTAATTCTACACATCAGGCTCAATTTCCCATTCTGCAAATGTTCACCTCCTTTGTGTGAGGTACTGTGCTGGGTTTCAGAATACAACAGTGAATGACCAAGAGACAGGGCACACCACCCCACAGACAGGACACCAGACCTCATGAAGCTCATGGTCTCATAGGCAATGCTGGCAAAAACGAATGCAGGTGTACAGGATGGTAAATCCTACTGATCGCAAAGGCTTGTAGGAGTCCAAAGAAGGGATATCTAACTCACATGGGTGGTGGGAGTGGAGGTTAAGGTGGCCCCAGAAGGGATTCCTAGAAGGGGTGCCATTTAAATTGAGCCCCAAATGGTAAGTAAGAGATAACAAGGCAAACAAGGGAGGAGGGGTGGGTTCCATGTAGAGAAAATATCATTTCTTTTTCTCCTTCATGCATTTGACAAGTGAGCATTAAGCCCTGCTAAGTGCTGTTGAGGCTCCCTGTCCTCTCCTGGTGCTGAAGAGTGACTTCTCGTGGCGACCCACGGCGCGGCAATCTTTTCAGTGAGAAGAGGATTCAGCAGGGCATGGCTCATCGAAGGCTCTCAGTACCTGTCTGTGGAGTAAATGATTAAGTGAATGTATTCTGTGCAAAAGTGAACTTGTTCACCCAAAAGATTTTTAAAAACACTGCTGTAGGAGAAGAATCATCAAAGAGCTGTGTGAACCTGGGGAAAGGAGAGATCCATTTCGATGGGGGGTGGGGGGAGTTTCAGAGAAGATGTTGCTAAGGAGGTGGTTACTGAGCTTTGGTGCTTGGTATGGTTTTGCTGCCTAGACCTGACCACACATCCTGTGGGGTCTCCTGCTGTTGCACTGGAAGCAGGTCACACTGGCTCACGGAAGCCAACTGTGCCTCTTCCCTACTCTGTATTCAGTTGCATCATATTGGTAGCTTGAATTTGGCCTTGGCAGGAGTATTTACACTACAGAAATTGGCAGACTCTACAAACCAGAGCTTCTTTCCTCCGGCCACCCCTGTCCCCCGAGCCCGTTGTTGAAGACTGAGCAGTTGTACCCAAGGATCACTAGCTGCATGAAAAACACAGCACTGATTTTATTAGAAGCCTCGCAATGGCTCAATACCATAACGAAAAGCTCTGGTAAAACTCTAATAGCATTCATGCCTTAAGCCTGGGGACCCCACCTTCCACGGAGAGCAGTCGAGGGTCCCTTATGTGCAGGTTGTCTGCAGAGAGGAAAAGGAAGACTTCTAAGTCTGGTGAGGAGACTCCGAGTCAGCTTGCTGAAGCAACTGTATGGATGAATTGCAGACATGGAGTGAGCTGGTCTCTAGAAGGTGGACGTCCTGCTCACGGGCACTTTGCTCAAGGGAACAGGATGTGACATTACAGCAGGGGGGATGATCCAGGGCCTCTCAGTGAGAGCAGGAAGTGGGCAAGAGTGTGCTCAGGGATTTGTGTTCTCTTTCAACTCTGCGGCCCCGCCCTCCAGGAGACACGGCCCACCTAACGCTGGGCTCTGCCCTCGCAGACTGGACTGCTCGTCCCCTGGGGTGGAGCCTAGAGGGGGTGAGGAGGACTCAGAAGTGTGAGGAATGGCTTCCATCTAAGGGTTGAGGAAGAAACTTAAGTCAACATATGCCTCCTCAGCAAGGAAGGCTGCATACACGTCCAGCGATGGTAAAGGCAGAGGGCAGGGCAGTAAGAATAGCAGGTGCAGCCGCATGGCATTGTGGGTTTAGGACACTGTGACAAGTTCATGGGATCTTAGGGGTGTGTATGGGAAGAAGGGTGACAGCGAGAGAGGAGCATAGGAGAGAAGGTGGGACCCAGACGGTGGGCGAAGGTGTTTGTTCTTTACTCTGCTGCTAAGGAGGAATCAACAGAGATATTTGAAACAGGGGAAATTATGGTCAGATTTCATTTTGGGGGATAAAGAGGGTCGAGCTGTAGGGAAAGAGTTTGGTGGCCGGGAGACCAAGACCAGGCTGTCACAGACACAGTTATTTGCTTTTGCCACATCAATCGTCCTTTTCTTTCTTCCTCCCTAACAGAGCCTCAGTTTTATTCAGGGAGGCAATGGGCCCTGCTTAAAAAGGAAAACAAAACCAGCAAAAGCCCACTGCCGTTCCCAGTTCTCTTTGCAGAGGGAGTGGACGTGCGACAAAGTTCTGGCTGACAGGACGTAAGCAAAAGTTGCATTCACGGAGTGAAGCCTCCAGGAGAGCGCTTTGTAAGGGATCAGACCTGGGAGGCATTTGCTTTCTGCCCTTTGCCCTCCCCTTCTTCTTGCCTGGAATGTGAGTGTGGGTGAGGAGCAACTATTTTGTGACCATGAGGTGACAAGCATACAGACAAGGATGGCTGACTGCAAGACAGCAGGAATGTGGGGTCCCTGGAGCCATCGTGGGGTCTGCCATATTGATTCTATATCTGGGTTTCTTATTGTGTGAAAAAAGGCAAACTGTATTTGGTTAAGCCACAGCAAGTTCGGCTTTCTCATACATCAGCTAAACCTCTTCTTAACCAGTTCAGGTGCTGTTTCAAAGATCCAGGTGACAGGGGCCGGCCCAGTGGCGCACTCCTACAGTGCGCCGCTTGGGAAGCGGGGCAGCGCTCCCGCCGAGGGTTCGGATCCCACATACAGACCGGTTCCCGCTCACTGGCTGAGCGAGGTGCGGGGGCAACGCTGAGGGTTGCGATCCTGTTGCCGGTCCCGGTCCGGTACGGGGGCAACACTGAGGGTTGCGATCCATTGCCGGTCACGAAAAAAGACAAAAAAAGGAAAAAAAAAAAAAAGATCCAGGTGACAGACCCCGAGGACCTGAGCTATAGCAGTGGCAGTGGCAGTGGCAGGAAGATGTGAGGACACCCTCTCAGGTAGACTTGGCAGCAACATCGTGTTAAGCAGAGCAAAGCATAAAGGACCATTTAGCTGCCACCACCAGGTGGATTACAGGAGGCAGAATGGGCCTCAGGACGCGTGTGTAGGGGCTGGGTAGGACGCGTGCAAGAAGACAGTGAGCTCAGTTTGGGGAGGCGCTCAACACCCAACTAGGTGGGGCATCTTGTGGGCAGCAGGAAAGGCAGCTGGCACCTGGGAGTGAGCTGAGAGAGCTCAGAAGGAGAGATATGGCTGCTATCAGCAAAGAGCTGGTGGCCAGGTCCGCGGATGGATGGGATCATGCATGAACGGATGTGTGAGCAGGAGAGGAGTGAGGGACAATTCTGGGGAACACCACCAGGAGGCGGCCAGGTGGCAGGAGCCACAGGAGGGGCTAGAGGAGGAGAGAGCAAAGGACTGGGGGAGAAGTGGGGGCAGCACTCACAAGGGCTGGGTCCCAGGAGCCAAGAGCAGAGACGGTATGGAGAAAGAAAGAGCAGCCGAGTGCACCAAATGCAGTGGAGTTGTCAAGTAGGGTGGGGCATGGAAGTTAGCCTATGGATTTGGCAATTAGGATGTCAGTTTTTCACTAAAACTGCTCCCACTGAGGTCACTAATGAAGCCAGAGGAATAGAATGATTTGCCCAAAGTGGCATCCTATGTAATGAGGCTAGCTTTAGAACTGAGGCTCCTGACTCCCCGTTAAGTGCTCTCTCTCTTTATTACATGTACCGATTTTAGGCTGCCCCAAATCACAAAATCAGGTTTTCATTTTAGAGGAACAGCTTTGGGGAATCATTTATGGTCAGATGCAACCACTTCTGGCTGTCTTTATTGATAAGTCAGTTTAAATAGATGTCATTTTGTCCCCAGATTAATGTGTTCCTTAACTAATATTTTGATGTGCTGAGATCTCCTAATGAAGAAAGAAGCAAGCCCCAGAGAGAAATAGTCAAGGCAGGTGCTGTCCACTCTCCTGCTAAGCACTCTTGGCCCTCGGCCCTGGCTGGAGACTATTTTCAGTTTTTGTCCCATGCCCTGCCCACAGCAAGTGGCCAGAACGGTCTGAGACACTGCCTGGCATAGAAGTGCTATTTCCTTAATCTCAAGTGAGGAGGATGCTTTGCAAAGATGGGCCCATCCTGAGTGGACTTGTACCCAGCTGGATATCCTGTATCTGTCACCATGGGGACAAGAAACAGCCTGGCCACATGAAACCAGAAGGAAATATTTTAGCCAAAAGTTCTGACTGTGTTTCCAGACCAAGCACCATGAAGGCTGAATGTATAAAAAGCCATGTCCAGGGGCCGGCCCAGTGTCGCACTGCTACAGCGCAGCGGCGCTCCCGCCTAGGGTTCGGATCCCACATACAGACCGGCCGCTCGCTGGCTGAGCGCAGTGTGGGTGCAACACCGAGGGTTGCGATCCGTTGCCGGTCACGAAAAAAGAGACAAAAAAAGGAAAAAAAAAAGCCATGTCCAACTACACAAGAGGAGGAGCTCAGCGAGAGACAAGAGAGCCCGTTTTAAATTCTTGAGGCTGAGCCTGAATCTCATTTTCTTTTCTTCATGAAAGCAGAGGTCAGAAAGGTGTCTCAAGGTGAGGGACACAGGTGTCACCATGCCAGTGTATTTATACCTCCTGCTCCCCCAGGTGATCACACGCCTATCAGTACTGAAGTGTGTGTACTGGCAGGAGCTTCTCTTGCGAAACCCTCCCTATGTGAGGGCCAGAAGGGAAACACATCCCGAGGCTGTGAAACTCTCCCATCACCAGCCCCTGCCCCTGGCTGATGGGGTGAATCCGCAGCTGGGATGTAGAGCTGGCAGTTGGCAGGCAAACCTGGTGGGCTTGCTAGGGGGCACTGCAATCCATAAAGGGAAAACTGTCAAAACAGAGCAAGAGGTTTTTGTTGTCGTCGTTTTTCCTGAGCAAGGGAGCACTGATGTTTTTTCCCATGTATGAAAGCTGCTTCAGATCTGGAGACAATTTTTCTACGGTGGACAAGGTAGCACGGATTTCTGGCTGATTAAAGGAAATAGCTACTACTCACTATCTCTCAGAAGTGGGAATATAAAGGAGGAGATGCAGCCAAAATAAACAGATGGCTGGATCAGGCGGGGGATACTGTCATGAGCAGACACACAGGTAGCTCAGGCCCCAGGCAACCACACAAAGCCATTCAGAGGAGCCAAAACTCAGCCAAGAGTTCTAGAACCCTGGGAAACAGCATGTGCCCAGCCCCAGGGGGGTCGCCTTAGAATTGTCTCTGATCCAAAAGCAGTGAAATTTGCACAGCACAGGAGGACCCAGCAAGCAAACAATCCTGGACTCCAGGAGGACTGAGAAAAGATGGAACTGAGAGTAAAGGGAGAAGTTAGCCAAGTCGGCAAAAACTCAGAGCCCCTCAAATGGCTGGAAGATTAAGCAGCAGATAGGAGGTTGTGCTGACTGACAGGCTGCTTCCAGAACCACCTCACAGCCACTGAGGCAATGCTGCAAACATTTCCTGTGCACCTCGTGGGCACCAGGTTCTGCCTTTGAGGACCTTGTGGTCTGGGGAGTAAAATGTTCATAAATAGACAACTTACACTACGATGCAATGATTATGAAGAGTCCTGAAGGATCACAAGGCAGGCAGCTGTCAGGGAAGGCTTCTGAGAGGAGGTGACATTTAGAAGGACTGAGCAGGCATTTTCTAAGTCAAGAGGGAAAAATTGCACCAAAAGGCTTTAAGTGCATAACTGTGAGGTTATTGTAATTAAGGCTCTGGATGCAAAGCAGAGAAGCACAGTTAATCTAGCTGAAGTTAAGAGGAGCGTTGCTACAGAAGTGCCGTGGATTCATCTCACAGAGAAATGAGAGGGAAGAAGGGCAGGTGGACTCCATGGGGACCGGAAGCAGGAAATCACACTGCAACGTCAATTCATCGGATGGGCCCAGGGACCCCTGTCCTCCCAGCTCCGTGCGTCTGCTCCATTCCACTGTCTTTCGGAGCTCCATCCCTCTCTGTTTACTCGTGGCCTGGGAATCCCATTCCTCTGCCTCATAGATGGTCCTGATTTGCTCTGGCACCAACTTCTGGACAATTCTTTAGGACCTTTCAGGTCAGGTGCCCGTCATCCTGTGGGCACACCTGGCTCTGTTTCTCAGTGTTCTCCTCCCAAATTCCCAGGACAGAGAACCCAGTCGGCCCTGAATGGTCATTGATGTCTGACTGGAGGTACTAAGGAGCTGCTTAAGAGACCTCATACTAATGCAGGATAGGATAGGAAGACATATGTCACCTCAATGGCACAGGAGCAGATAGTGTCTGAGTGTACCTGGCCCAAGCTACATGGACTGAGCTCCAGCTTGGCACCTGAGGACAAAGAGTAACATGGGAGGGAAGAGGGCTTCTACCTAAATACATTGTGGCTTCGTGATATCGAGAGCTACAGTCTGGGCCATGGCACTGCAGGTGTCTGGCAGCAGCCTAGTGGTGGCACCATAGTATTTTCAATGTGACAATACCCAGCAGAAGTGGCAGGAGAGACCAGGATTAGCAGTGGTTCCTGGTGGACAGAGAGTCGTCCAGACGTAGACATTGGCTACAGAGCCCAGCAGGACACTGGCCACACCTGACAGGTCTTATTAGTGGGCACACAGGAGTCACTCTTTGGGATTCACTGGACCAGCCAGGGAAGCACTTTATGGGGGCTGAGGACCCACTAGTGTCCATGGAATGCCACTGTAAGGTCACTTCACTTGTACCCACAGGCCATCAGACTTGGGATAACTTGGTGACATGTAAATTGAGGCACCTGGCTCCCTCTTGACCTGCGGCCCAATATCAGGCAGTAGTGCTCATCCAGTTATGGGCTGAATTGTGTCACCCCAAAAAATCATATGTGGAAGCTCTAACTCCCAGTACCTCAGGTTGTGACTTTGCTTGTAGACAGGGCCTTTAAAGAGGTAATTAACTCAAGAACGAGACTGTCAGTTTTACCCTAAACCAATCTGACTGGTGTTCTTAGAGAGAAGAAGAGGAAATTTGGGCACAGAAAGAGATCTTAGGAATGTGCTCATGTAGAGGAAAGACCATGTGGGGAGGGTGCAGGTAAGCGGCCATCTGCAAGCCATGGAGAGAGGCCTCAGAGGACACCAGCCCTGCTGGCACCTTGATCTTGGACTTCTGACCTCCAGAACTGTGAAAAAATAAATTTCTGTTGTTTAAGCTACCCAGCCTGTGGTATTTTGTTAGGGCAACCCCAGTAAACTAACATACATCCCAAGTAAGTTTTATCAGGCATAAGGACCCTCTTAGAAGGACTCTTGGGAGATCCTGGGGTAACAAAAGCTCCTACCAAGAAAATCCAAGGGTGCTAAAAGACTGGGAAGAACAGCCACTGATGAAAGAGCATAATCAGAGAGAAGTGAATAGAAGCTGCCCAAAGAAAATATGTGCTACCTAGTAGCAAATACACGAAGTGTCAAAAATAGGCCAAACGAGCAGCTCTAAAAAGGACTTGGTAGGGGGAGTGATCAAAACTAGGAAAGTGAGAAAGTATGGAACAAAAATCAAACAGCGACTCAGCTAGAGAAATTATCGTACAAAGTTAAGAAAGTACAAAAACATGATAAGGGAAGCAGAGGTGAGGAGTGAAAAGAAGATTGTGAGAGAGGCCGAGATAAGCAAGAAGGCATTTGTCAAGCGCAGAAGGAACAAGAGGTCAGTACAAGAGCCAGGAGGGCCTCTAGGAGCTGGCAGAAGTAATTTACTGACAGAACATGAAGACGCTGCTAAAAAGTATTAAAAGCCTTGTTTCCCCTCCTTGCCTCTCTTTTCACAAAGGAAGATGGGGACTCTGCCAGAGCAGACATAAATTTCCCAGGAGTGGAAAAGAGACATATTGAAGGAAATCAGGATCGTGTCAGCACAGGTGATCAAGAAATTAGGGCGTCAGATTCATTGCCGAAAGCCTGGAGCCAGGCCACAGCCTCGCGGAGCCAGTGACCCAGAGGTTGGCCAAGGCCCTAGCCAGGGCACGGGAGGGGTGAGGGGCTGCCAGGCACGCAGGGGCAGGGGGGCCGCAGCCATGGATGCGCTGGCCTGGGAAGCACGCTCAAGTGGACCCTGCAGCTCTTCTCATAGATGGTTTAATCTCTGGCACAGGGAACAAATTCAGGGTTTTATCAGGACTTTCTACTCTAAACTGTTGGTATATAGTGATCCTTGATGGGGAACTTGTAAGAGCAGCTGGCATGACCTGAGTTTTAGGCAAAAGTTCACTTTCCTTTCCATAAGACTCCAGACCAGAGGCAGAAGACCTGGGTTTGAGTTATGACCGCCACAGATTGGCCTCATGACTTCAGGCTGGTCACTCAATGTCACAGAGATGTAGGGGCCTCGTCTCTAATTTGGAGATAAGAACTACCATGTGGGACCAAGATGCTCAAATAAAATCATTTCCTCGTCCACCAGTACAACAAATAATATTGAGCACTTTTAACATGCCAGGCACTGTTTAAACAGGCACCAGGGAGGGAGGAATAGGATAGGTCCCTGCCCTCGTGGGGATGACGTTCTAATGTGGGGAGAGAAATATCAAACAAGTAACAAAAATAGACCAGATCATTTCAGAGACTGATGAGAACTTTTGAAAAAGCACACAGCTGTGCAAAGGCCTGCTCACACTGGCAGTCGGGGAAGATGACATTGAGTCGAGATCTGAACTAGGAGGAGAGAAGATCTGGGACAGCACATTCCAGAAAGAGGGCAGCAAGTTTCAGTCCTCAAGTTAATGCACAAAAGCACTATGACATGTCATCTTCATGCTGGCTCTGGGTGGCATTATCAAGAGCCTTTTCCAAGGCTGAGAGTTTGACTCTCTCCTGTCTCTCTCAATCTGATCAGACTGTAAGGAATTGTCAAATCACAGCAGCCTCCAGCAAGATAAACCTGGCGACAAAGAAAGAAGTACAGGGCATACAACATTTACAGACATGTGAAACTAATTCCATGAGGAGCTGGTGAGGGGGCACCCTCTTTCTGAATGTTGGGCCTCCCTCACTACAGGGATTGTGAGGCTGTGGTCATTGCTGGTGGCCTTCCATGAAGTCCCAGATGAAGAATTGGCTTCTCGTGTGTTGTTACCTTGGGCTTTACAGATTTTGTGCAGCAGACGGGCTGAAGAGTGGTGGTGCGTGCATGTGCTTCCCAGCTCAGAAGCATCCAGCCTGTTCACAATTGATCCCTTTCCATTCCCACACTCTGTAATATCGTGATTGAGTCATACAGCAGTTAAAGATAAAAACTTCACTATTGTGCGTCCAAATACATTGTTTATTTTCACAAAGCAAGTCAAGCCCTTAGTCTTGAAAATGAGCTGAATGCCCAGAGAGGAAAAGAAATAGAACCAGAAACCTCTAGCATTTTGTCCTAATACAATAGTCCAATGAGAGAGAAGCCAAATTTCATTTCATATGTGCTTATTTAGCACCTGCTAGTTTCAGGGCATAAGTGCAATTTATTGACAGAACCTTGTCCTTCATAAACTCATGGTCTCTGCTCTGAATCACACTATTTCCAAATACGATACCTACTGGATCAGGAGAAACGCTTTAAGAGTGACTTGCACAAAGAAATAAAGCAGAAGCAATCCTACTTCCTTGAGGAATACTGGACACTCACGAATAAACATTTTTTCAAGTATGTGAACCTTCAGATATTTGTCAGGATGTGCAAGTCTAAAGTGGAGTGACAGAGTTCGAGAAGGTGGGCTTTGTGCTCAGGCAGGCCCGGATTGACGGCCCAGCTCATCTCCTCACTAGCAGTGTGATCTGGGTAGCCGATTTAGGGTCTCAGTTTCCTCATCTGTACAATGGGGCTGCTAATGCTTACCTCATGGCGTTCTTGTGAGGAGAAAATGAGATTGTGTGTTCAAGCTGAGCACTTGGCTAGTGTGGGCTTCCCAATTGCCCCCTGTATTCTTTTAACTGAAGAAACCAAAGAATAAGCAGTTAAGTGACTAAAACCTCACAATTGTTTGTATCTTCCTTTTCAAGAAGGGGATAATACCACCCTGAGTTTCGGAGCTGATCCCCACAATGTGTTCTATGTCTCCCTCTCTTACGAGAGAATCGCTCCTTATTTTATAGTGTAATCCTCTGGTTTCCCAGGTCACCCCAGTCTGAGGCAGAACAGTAAGGTCCTTGTGACAGAAGACACTGCCCCTGCTTGTATAGAGGGAAACACCTCTCCTAAAATCCTCCTCACTTGGATCCGGAGTTTCTAAGCTTTAAGTTTCATCATGTTGAAGTTAACTGAGTACGAGCTATGTGCTACTGAGGATAAGGCGATGAAGACCCAGACACCGCCCTTGGCCTCGTGGAACTTGGACTTGCGTTGCTGTCATGTGATCACACGGGTGTGTGTTTGTGATCACATGGGTGTGCAACTGTGGCGGGTCTTGAGGAGAAGAGGTACATGGTGTTGCACGATCCTGAAGGAGAACTTTTTCCTAGGCGGGGTGACTGGGTTGAGTTACCTGGACAAAGAGAGCTCGAGCTGAGTGGGAGGCCAGGAAAACGTGAGTAGGGTGAGAGGGGAAGGAAACGTGTTCTGGGTAGAAGGACCTAAGGAGGCAGATGCCTGTGGCTGGAGTGAAGAGAGAGGAAAGACCAACATCATGCAGGGCCTGGCGGGCCACGCTAAGGAGTTTTGTGCTTAATTTAGCAGCAATGAAGTTCTATTGAAACGTTTTGTGTAGGAAAGTGATACGAGTAGATGGGTGTTCAGAATAATCACTAATGTTGGAAACTGGGAGAGGTCATGTAAACCTATTACGGGGAATTCAGGCATCCTGAAAAGAGCTAGTGATGGCTTAAACAGGGTGGTGGTAGAAGTGGATGAAGGGAATTTTACAGATTTTAGGTGTATTTAGAAGATAAAATCGACAGGAGCTTGAAGATGGCTTATATGGAGGTGGGGGAGGAGGGGGAGGTAGGTTGAAAGGGAAGGAAGGGCCTTGGGAGATTCCTGGGATTCTACCTTGTGACATGGGTGGGGAGTGGAGAGAGATTGGAATTGGCTGAGCTGGGGAACACTGGAAGGCATTGGGGAAGTGGGAAGACCACACCATGAGTTCTGTTTTGGGCATGTTGACTTTGAGAAATACAGAGATGTCAAGGAGTGATTTAGACACATGGCCTGGAGAAGTCTGGGCTGGGTGTAACTGAACCACGGGTGTTATTTTTGGAGGAGGTCCCTAGAAACACCCTGAGATGAAGGGTCATGCATAAGTTGCTTATTAACAGTGTGTTCCCAGGGGGGAGTAAGGGCATGGGGAGTAGAGTGGGGAAGGGGAAGAAGCCAAGCCAGGGTATGATCTCAGGCGAAACCCCTGCAGAGGACAGGCTTTAGCTTCATCTCCCAGGGGAACTCCGAGAGCAAGCTATGCCTCACCGCTCCCCCAGCCCACCCCTAAGAACCTCATCAGTAGGGCGGATACACAATCCCAGGCATTTCCTGAGGGCAGTCCTCCTCCTCATCCAGGGGTGCAGGTGGGGCTGGAAGCACACCACAGCTGGTGGTGGTGGGGAGGGGGGCACAGAAGCCCTAAAAAGAGGTCCCAGGGCAACTGGGTGCAGTGCTGACACAGTCACTGTTGGGGTGGATGAGACTGCCAGGGGGACAGTGAGAGAGGAGATGGTCAAGGCCCCTGTGCAAGGACCTCCTGCATTTGTTGATTGATTAGAACAGAAGCTTAGAAAGGAGACAGAGAAGGACTGTCGTTTCACAGACATCCTGCAAAGAAAGTGGCAGTATAAGTGTTATATCCCCATTTTAAAGATGAGAAAATCAAGGCTTGGGGAGATTAAGTAACCCACCTAGTTAATGGGAGAGTTAGAACTTGAACACAGGTCCCCTGACCCTGAGCCTCATGCTCTTTCCAGTGCAGCGAGGGAAGGTTTCCAGTGCTCAGGGCCCCACAGTTAAGGGAACCGGTCTCTCCTGAAGATGTCTGCAGGTGCTCATGCTCTTGGTTGAACATTGCCAGATTCTGAGAACCAGGGAGGTGAGAAGAGAAAGCAAAGCTCCTTTTTCAGTGAACTTGAGAATCTCCTATTTTGGAGATGTATTAGACCATTTCTGTTGCTTATAATAAAATACATGGAACTGGGTGATTTATAAAAAACCGAAATTTATTGCTTACTGTTTCAGAGGCTGGAAGTCCACAGTCCAGGGAACACGTCTGGTGAGGGTCTTGGCAGTGGCAGCAGTGACCCAGGGGTCTCACATGGCAGGAAAACGGTGGAGCAGAGAGCAGAGAGACTAACCCCCTCATTCACTCTCTTTTTAAAGCCCTCACTTGACCATTTTTAATCCATTCGCTACGGCATCGTCCTACAATCTAATCACCTCTTCAAGGCCCCACCTTTCAATTACCATAACAGGATATCCACCCTCTTAACACTGTCACAGTGGGGACTAAGTTTTGGGGGGATATTCAACCCAAGGGAGGAGACCCTGTCATCAAAGGCCCTGGGATGATTATTTTGTGTGTGTGATATGGGAGATGGGAAGACTCAGCCCAAGACCTTACCTTTGAACAGCTAGCAGCCTGGTGGGGGCCCTGGAGCCACCCCCACCTGCACCCCAGGAGACACAGGTGGGTTTGGGAAGGCTTAGGGGAGAGTGTACCAGTCGCAGCTGCCCAGAGTACAGACACCAGCTGAGAGCTCAGTCTACCAAAGCTTTGAGTTTATCTTCTGCCTCTGGGGAAGCTGCTGTTGACTTTCCCCACTAAGCAGGCTTGCAGGATGTCTGCTGACCACAGGTTCTTTCCCCCCTGAGGCAGCCCACCACCTTGGAAATCAGCAGAGGTGTGATGGTTCCCAGGGCTTCCCGGTCCAGAGCAGGGGTGTCTGGGGTGAGGTGGGCTCTGGGCTGGGACTCAGGGGCATGCCTGTGGGACACAGAGCATGACCCTCTGTTTGCATAGTCTTCAGCTTGTGGAGCAGTGAGGAAAACTGGAACTAATAATGCCTGCCCCCTGAATTGCCTGGGATTAATTAGGAGACTGATAATGTACTGTGTGTGTCTAGGATGAAAATGAGTTATAGTCTCGTTATTAATATAACCAGATGGATGGTTAGTTTATATAAAACAAGGACACTTCTCAACAAGACAGAGGTCATTAGGTGTCCTCACGGGGTGACTGAAGCCAACACCTATGGGTGTCTCTGCAAGGAATTCCCACCGAGAGCCAGCAAATCAAGGTGATTTGCCTAGTTTAGTAAATAAAATGTAAAGACCCAGCACCATGCTTGTGTTTATTTTTTTTTCCTTATCTAAAATATTTTCCATAGAATTGGATACAAACATTAAAAGAAAAAAGGGGGTGGGGAAGAAGAAACCTAAAACCCATGTAAATTGGAAGCAAACTAGCATTCATTTCCTGTGGAGGAATTTTGTATTTTTTAATGGAGTTACTGTGGCTTTTTATTTCAGTATAAGGTGAAGAGTCAAAGTATGAGGACTTAAGCCTTCCAAGTGTGTGTAGTTATATGAACAGACCCTTAAATTTGCCAGCACGCCCCAGGCACTGCTCCTGCATAACTAATGTCTCCCTGGCCAGGGCCAGGGCGGAGGGCCCTTTGACTCCCCTGGAAGTTATGCAGGGAGAAGGGGAGTGTCAGGAATGCAGGATTAGGCCCCATAATTGAGGCTGTCATTAGCTGAAGAGGCAGACGGGCTTGTGAGCCTTTCCAAGTTTGCTTTATTATAGAATGAAGATGTGGCTCCTTTGGTATAAAGGGGGTAGAGAGGATTTCTGCAAGTCGGCAATATTTTCTTCTCTTTCTCTCTCTTTTTAAGTTGGCTGGTTCTGTAACATTCATTATGCTCTTAATAGATCCCAGAAATGCTGAAATTGTCCTTTAGAGGAAGCATTCACTTGAAACAACAAAAGATTAGAGAGACCTTAAAAATGTTGGACTTTCTTTACCTTTTGAGGAAGGCCAGCTGGAAGCTTCTGAAATTATTTCTGTTCAGCATGTAACCACAAACAGTACCGATGGTGAGGATGAAATATTGTTTTTGTAAATATATGTGGATAAAGCAATGCCACTGAATCAGACGCTCCTTATTGGATGATGGGATAAGACCACGGCCAGGCCGGAGCATCTTGCTATGGCATAAACAGGCCAGGAAGGGGACAGATCTTAAGATTCCGGAGAGAATAAATGTCTTGTGATTATTCCTCGCATACATGCAAGTGGCATTCTAACTATGCCTATTCTTTTTTTGTTTATTTGATTTTATTTTTTACTGTGGTAAAATATACATAACATAAAATGTACCATTTTAATCAGTTTTAGGTGCACAATTCAGTGGCGTGAAGTACATTCACATTGTTTTGCAGCCATCCCCATCATCCATCTGCAGAATTTTTTCATCTTCCCATACTGAAACGCTGTACCCATTAAACAGTAGCTCCTTCTGGGCCCTGGTACCTGTCTCCAGCTCCCGGTAACCTATATTCTACTTTCTGTCTCAATGAATTTGACTACTCCAAGTACGTCATATAAGTGGAATCATACATTATTTGCCCCCTTGTGTCTGGCTTATTTCAGTTAGCATAGTGTCTTCAAGGTTCATTCATGTTGGAGCATGTATCAGAATTCCATTTCTTTTTAAGGCTGCATAATATTCTGTTGTATGTATGTACCAGGTTTTGTTTATCCGTTCATCCACTGATGAACTCTTGGGTTGCTTCCACCTTTTGGTTATTGAGAATAATATCGCTATGAACATGGCTATATAAATATTTCTTCCAGACCCCGCTTTCAATTTTGGGGGTACAAACCAAGAAATGAAATTTCTGGATCATATGATAATTCTATTTCTAAATTTTTGAGGAGCCTCCATACGGTTTTTCATAACCGTTGTTGCAGTAGCAACATTTTAATTTACATTCCCACCAGCTGTGTACAAAAATTCCAGTTTCTCCACATCCTCACCAACACTTGTTATTTTCAGTTTGTTTTTTGTTTGTTTGTTTTTGTTATGAGCCATCTTAATGAGGGTACCT
The DNA here is from genome assembly GCF_000696425.1 of Galeopterus variegatus. NCBI lineage: Eukaryota > Metazoa > Chordata > Mammalia > Dermoptera > Cynocephalidae > Galeopterus > Galeopterus variegatus. The sequence goes on along the minus strand of NW_007728126.1, from coordinate 48,125 downwards.
CACTGTGGTTTTGATTTGCATTTCTCTAATGATTAGTGATGTTGAGCAACTTTTCATGTGCCCATAGTTCCAGTCCCTGCTTTTAATTCTTCTGGGTGTATACCTCGCAGTGGAGGCACACACCATTCACACACTAAAGCAGGCCCACTAAGGACTTGCTGGGCAATACTTTGAGTGAGTTACTACAAATCCTTTAGGGTATAATAAAACTTCAATTAAGCAGAATTTTTAGATGTAGAGGATATTCTGGTTAAGGGTGGGTTAATTAGACCTCTCCATTTCTGTTTCAATTATTCTTGCTGAAATTCTTCCCAAAATGTTTTATTCTGCTTTTTAGATGAGTAATGTAGCCTGTCCTAGGAGAATTTTTCTTTATCTCAGAGGAATACTATAGGTTAACCACCTGGGATCTAGATTCTTAATGTGCTATCCTGGAGTTTTAGATTAGAAAGCATCGGAGGATGCATTTAATCATGTTATAGACCAAAAGGTAACTGCTGTATCAGACAGTTGAACAGTGAACTCAGAGTTAGTTGAGTGTTTGGGGATGTGGTTACAGAATAGATGGTTTATAGCCCTTCTTTCTGGCAGTAATTGGAGAGCAGGGCCTGCTGTCTATTAAGGCCACTCCTAGTTCATGAAAATAAAACCATGTCAACTGCATATAAAAGAATGCTTATCTTTCTATTCTCCATGGAAGGAATTGGAGGGGCTAGGCTGGGAATGTGTCTTGTTTGTCCAAATATGGTAGTATATCATTGATGTTTCAATGGAGAAAAAAGTGTGTTTAAATTCATCCATATTTCACCTTACTGGAAATTTCAATTTAGAATAGATTCTGCATTTATTCATCATGGTACCCCTGGCATTAGCCTAGTGCCAGACACATTGTAAGTGATCAATAACTATTTATTGAATGAATCAGTGTTGGCTGATCCTTTAAAAGACTGCCCTACACGTCTTACTCTCACATAGCATCATAGTGGCTGTTCTCTATCAGCATTGGGATAGACCATTTTGCTGGCCAAGGTGGGTCTCAAGTACTGTAGACAGGCCCATCCTTTATCCCTGCTTGTATCTGTTTCTGACTGTTCCTTTAATTGCATGGAGAACTTTTTTTTGGGGGGGGGGCAACTGACAGGAGGAGGCAGAATAGAAAGGAAGAAGTTGGCTAGAATAGAAAGAACAACTATTTCAAGTCTGGTCTGGTGGACAGGCTTTGAACCCACGAGCACTGGAGAGCTGTTCTCCCAAGGATGTCTATGAGGGTCTAGGCACAAACCTGCTGCTTTGGAGCCCAGGTGAGTGTGGCCTCTATTGTCCTCTCTTCTGCTTTGGTCCATAGCGCTTCTCTGGGCACATTGCAGATGTAGCCTGGATGGGAAGCCGTATTCCGGGGAAGCTCACTGTCCCAGGGGATGCTCGCTGTCCCAGGGGAAGCTCACTGTCCCAGGGGATGCTCGCTGTCCCAGGGGAAGCTCGCTGTCCCAGGGGAAGCTCGCTGTCCCAGGGGATGCTCGCTGTCCCAGGGGATGCTCACTGTCTCAGGTGAAGCTCGCTGTCCCAGAGGAAGCAGGGGCTCCTTCAGGCAGCTCTATGGGAGCCAGGGCAGGAGAGGAAGGAAACGTGAATGCCAGGTGCCCACTGGAGCTGTAGCAAACTCAGGCTCACGCAAGCTCCTTTTGGACTCCAAGAATAAAAGTGAGGAACACTTTGAAGTTTCCTATTTGAGCATATGTGGGGTTCAAAATTGTAGTTTTTTATGTGTATGTGTAATCACTAGCTGGTGAGACTTGGGGGATATTTATTTGTGTTCTGAATTATCACCTTTGTACCTACAAACAACCAAGCCCATAACAGATACCCATTTCAGCAGTAAATAGACGAGGAAAGGGAACAAACTCCACACCAAAAAATCATCTATAATTCCAAACAGATTTATGCTTGGCTTGGTATAAAGAATGGTCAGACCTTGGTATAAACCCAGGTCTGAATCATCATCATCATCATCATCATCATCATCATCATGACACACACTCTTCCACAGCGCTCCCTATGCACAAGGCACAATTCCAAACACTTCACGTTTTGATTAATTTAATCTTCCCAACAGTTCTATGAAGTAGGAAGTCTTATGTCCACTCTGCAGATTAGCAAACTGATACGTATCGGTTTTATTGAGGTAGAAGTTACATACCTAAAATTCACCCTTTTAAATTGTATAATCCAGTAGTTAATATATATTCACAGAGTGGTACACCATCGCCACCATCTACTTTTAGAACACTTTTATCACCCCCAAAACAAACTCATACCCGTTAGCATCACTCCCATTCTCCCTTCTGCACAGTCCTTGGTAACCACTAATTCGCCTTGTCTTTATGGATTTGCCTGTTCTGGACATTTTATATAAATGGAATCATATAACGTGTAGTCTTTTACTGTTTTTTTGTTTTTGTTTTGTAGTGTGGCTGGTGGGTACAGAGATCCAAACCCCTGACCTTGGTGTTATAAGGCTGTGCTCTAACCAACTGAGCCCCTGGCCAGCCCCCTGTATGTAGTCTTCATGTCTGGCTTCTTTCACGTAGCATGATGTTTTCAAGGTTCATCCATATTGTGGTATGTACCAGTACTTTGATCCTTTTTATGGCTAAATGATGTCCCATGGTACGGATATACCACATTTTGCTTATTCATTCATTAGTTGATGGATATTTGGGTTGTCCACTTTGTGGCTCTTACAAGTAATGCTACTAGGAGCCAGATGCTATATTGATTTTTAAAAGTTTATTTAAAAAACCCCCCAAAACAGCATATGTTTCATATACAATGGCTAATAAGCTAGTAGGTCTATTTTCTGGAATGTTCTGGGATTGCCTTTCTAAAACCAGGCAGGCACTCCCTCCTTCTTCTGTATTTGTGGGGCTTACAAAGGGTGTGGCAGTCATTCCAGATGATATGGGTAAAAGCACTTCCTAAAACTGTAAAGCATTGGTCCAAATCTGGTCATGAACGATATGAGCTTGTCCAATTACTTAAGAGTTCTAATTGGATACTTGAGGATAGCTAGCTGACTGATTGAGATTTTATAGTTAAAAACACTATTTATTTTAAAAGGTTCTATGCTGTGTTATTGGGGGGGCAGGAAAAGGGCCACTTCATATTTACAGCTGGCCGCAATGGGCTCTTTGTGGGTCCCAGAGATGCCAGTTTCTCTGCTACCACTTTCCTCTTTCTTATTTGTTATTCCTTTTTGATATTTCATTGATCATTAATCATATAAAGAAAAAGAAAATTTTTACTCTCTAATTCAGTTAGAAATATGTTAAGCTGCACGTAACAGAAAACCCAACAGTGGCTTAAACAAAAGTGGATTTTTCTCACATAACAAAAAGCGTGAAGGCAGATTTGGTGGCTCGGTGATGTCAGGACTGACGTGTCTGTGTTTATCGTGAACTTTCATGTTCACAAGAGGATTGCCCAGACTTGAGGCGTCATGTCAGCGTTCAAGGCAGAAAAGGGAGCTCGGGTAGGGGTGGTGTCACGAAAGCTGAAGCCTTCTGAGAAGCCCCCGGCAGACTTATGCTTTTATCTCATTGGCCAAAGAGATCACAAGGGAGGCTGGAGAAAATCATATTTACCTTTTCCCAGCTGCTATAGTGAAGGGACGTGAAGGAAAAGGGGGCTGGAAGTCAGTGTCGAGTTATCAAAAAATGTGCTGGCCACACTCTCCTTAGCAAGAGAAGTTAGGGAATCGAGGCAGGTAGCAGGAGGAGGCCGCGGCTCTGACAGAGGAGGCTGGCACGTCCCCGTCACTTTGCGAGTGGTGTGTTCATTCAAGGTCTCCTTTCGCCTTTCCTGCTCTCAGACTCGTGACCTCACTGGAACCACTCATCTCCCCACAGACACTGGTTTGGCTGCATAATGGCTGAAGACATGTCTGGATGTTTTAATGATGTGACCATACTGCATTGTGACATGATGTGGTCTCCAGACACTGTGACCAGAACCCATCTGGCTGGCTGAGCCATGTCCAAATCCCAGCAAGTTTGTCCAGGGTTCCGGGGCCAGCTTGGAGTATCAGAAGGGTTCTGCAGAGGGTTTCCTGAATCTGCTCCTCCTCATTAAGATGCTCGAGGACAGGGCCCGGGACTCATCGTTCCGTGTCATCTCCCTTTTCCCACTGCCCTCGCTCAGAGTACTAGACCAGTCCAGGGCACGTAGATGGGTCTTAACTACTTCTTGATGGATAAACTCACATTCCTGATGACTGGTCAAAGATCTGTCACTTATTATGAAGTGTGCCAAAAAAGTCAGTCACTCGTTTGTCCAGTAAACACTTGAGTGATTTAATCTGTGAACCAATTACTCCAATACAGTTTCTAGAAATAGAGGTCTCCATCCTTTGAAGTGAGTTAATTGTCAGCTGGTATCTTTTCCACGTTCATTCACCTGACAGACAATTAGTGAGGGCTTCCAAAGTGTCAGGCATGGTGCTAGGCACAGAGGGACACAGAGAAAAATGTAATGCTGCCCACATGGTCTCAAAGGGGACTGGGCTACACAGGCATGTCAGCAGTGTGACTGGGCTTCTGAGAAGGGCCACACCAAAGCCTGTGGGCCCATGGGGGGTGAGTGATTCATGGCCTGGAGGGGTTATGGGGTTGTGTAATTAGACTGGCTGCTGGAGTCTCCTTCCTTAGACATTCCAAGCTGACTGCTGGCCTGCTTCCATAACAGGGGTTGGGGGACATGACTCTGGCTCCCCTACTGGCTGGGTTCCCTAGTGAGAGCACGCTATTCCCTGGAGACCAGTTTCACATATACTCCAAGTTGGTTTTTCCAAGAAACAGGATAAAGAAGAACGTTTAAAAGGGTAAGGATGAGGTTCAGGGAGACGGAAGGCCAGGCGCATTCTCTGAGGGAAGTTGATGGACCTAACCTCCCCTCCCAAACACTAAAACACACACCTTCGATTATTTGGAGGGGATGGGGTAAGTTACGGCAGGATGTCTGGATGGGCTGTCTCTACAAGATGGCTCACTGGGTGGGACAATCTGAGGGCAAAGTGATGCTACATGACTTTCTTCACAAAAAGGTCAATTTAGGACAAAAACCATCAACATATTTTTGGAGTCATCTTACTCCCTCATTCAAAGGAAAACAGCTTTATGGAGTCCTGTGGGAGGGCAGTGTTGATGGGGGGTGGGCGGAGTGTATATTCTTGCAACTTAGATGACCCGCTGATGTGAATATGGGAACAGCATTGAGAAAAACGACACTATTCTGTAGCCTCTAAAGGGTTAATATCAGGGCATTCTTGAGACTTAGCAGCAAAAAGCAGCTTTGTGATCTTTTATTATGAAATAAAATTGGAAGCCACAGCACTAAGCTGGGGAGGAGGGGTGGAGCATGTAGCGGGTGACCCTGAAGACAGCAAGACTGGGATGTCACACCCTGTGGTTAGTGTCTGAGTGAGAAAAGAAAGCTGGAATGAAGCCAGAATCTCCAAGAAACATTTCCAAACCGGCTGTACTTGAAGCCTTTTGCAATATAAAATTTGTAGTTCTTGCTGTCTGTTAATTTTTAGTATGCACTAACACAACAGATTTGCTCAATCCGCAAGTCGGTAAGCAAATACATAATGGTTGGTAATTCTTTATCCAGGAATCTCACTGAATTTGTCATATGCCGCCTCATTAATGCCTGTTCCTGCCCATTAATCTCTGGCCATTCTAGGGTATCACTTACTCCTATTTTACAGATGCAGAAGTTGAGGGAGAGAATTAAGCACCTTCATGGAGAATTAATCACAGAACAGAACCAAGAGTTCCAAATGTCTGGCGTTCAATTCTTGGCCTTGACAGTGAAACTGGGCTCCCTTTTCTTCTCATGGGAACAACTGCTAACACTTCAGCTTCAGACATTCACTTTACAGGGCTGATGAAAAAAATTACCATTTGCTGAGAAGGCATGAAATGCCTACTTCTTAGTCCTCTGGTCAAGGCAACTTCTTTGAAAGGGTTTTAAAGGAGGTTGATGTAATCCAGACCCAACTGTTTTGCCTCAATTGCTGTGGTTCATCCCCAACTAACAAAATAAATAAATACACAAATAAATAAATAAATAAAAACAAGGGGGGAGGTGAGGCAAAACCTAAATCTGTGACTATACTGAATTCTCTGTTTATTTGACTGAACTGATTCTTTTTAAAAATGATATTGATTTACTGGCCAATTTAATTGAAAGAGTTGAACTGGTGGTAAAAGAATTGTGTCCATGTCTTTCTTGTGTCTGGCTTAAACTACATATGATGCATTATATGTAGGGTTGGGGGTCAAGTGAAAAAGAACTCTTTCCTAAGCTGTACATTTGTCCCATGACGTGGCCCCTGGTTACCTCAAAGCTCTCAGACAGTGAAAGCCAATGTAGAATGAAGTGATAAATTTAGAGATTGTTAGACAAAGCTGGGAGGCTGCCTGACTCATGCTGAACTGCTCATATACAAAATGTGCATCATAGTCAAGAAACTAGAGACTTCTGATCAAGGTGGGGTGGAATAGGTGGTCCCCAGCATCACCCTCTCCCACAATAAACAAATTTACAACTATTAAAAAAGAACGACTGCCAAGCTGGGGCCGCTAGAGCTCAGGGGAAGAGGAGAGACCTACAGAGTTTGTGAAGGCAGGAGAAGCCACGATGAGAGGAAGAAAGGATGACTCTAACCGTTTCAAGCCCCAACCACTTGAAGCATATGGGGCAAAAGCTGGAAAAAGCTGCTGCTGTGCCCTTCACATGAAGTTGCTTGGAGGTGGCAGGGGAGAAGAGGGCCTTGGTGCAAACCACTAGCAAGTTTCCCAGGGACCCACATAGGAGAGAGGGGCCACAGACAACTGAAAAAGGGAGGCTCACTCGGAGGCTGGTGAGTCATCACAAGGGACCAATGCGTAGCCAATTCCATGGGAAGTGGCTGGAGCATGGGTGATAGGGGAGATGGGCCCACTGGCGGAACACTGGGGCACAGTGTGGACAGCTGATCTGCCCTCCAATCAGCACAGGACCACTTAGTGGAGACTGGTCAAGTATATAGAACTGCAGGGGGTGCAGTTTCCTGAAAAGACTCAGGCCCAGACCAGAGTTTCCACACAACCCAAGTGTACCTGTCTTCACGAGACCCAGAAGTGCTTACAAGGTCAACAATTAAAACCTGAGCTGCACAAAAAGCCTTCCTCAGAGAATCAGCAGCAAAGCAGCAATTTAGCTCAACCACAGGGCTCAAGTGCTGGTCCCCACAGGATGTTCCCCCATTTTAGAAGTAACCAAAGGACAACAAATTAGTTCCAGTGCAGAATTTAAGTGGTGGGGACAGCAAATAATCCAACACAGAACTGAAAGAAAAAACAAAATACCCACATATTAGAGACAATGTTCCCCCATTTTAGAAGTAAGCAGCAATTTAGCTCAACCACAGGGCTCAAGTGCTGGTCCCCACAGGATGTTCCCCCATTTTAGAAGTAACCAAAGGACAACAAATTAGTTCCAGTGCAGAATTTAAGTGGTGGGGACAGCAAATAATCCAACACAGAACTGAAAGAAAAAACAAAATACCCACATATTAGAGACAAAGTTTGATATTAAGCAGTAAAGGTCTAACACCACCAAAGAACACCTATGAAACTTGGAGGGATAAGAAGCCCCCCGGGCTCCCAAGCTGAGGTGGCGGGAGGGCCGAGGGGCCTCAGCCACAACCCCTGATGGGCACATACAGCCCAGCGACGACCACCCAGCTGCCACAGAAGCATCCCAGGCTCCTGAGCTGAGATAGGCGGGTGCCAAGGGCATCAGCCACAGACCCCCAACGTCGCATCCAGCCCAGTAATGACCATCAAGCCACTGCCAGAACCCCCCTGGGCTCCCCGATGGAATGTGAGGAGTGCCACTCACCTTGACCACGCCCCCCTCCCTCCTTCCTCCTCTCACCCTATCTGCCTCCTCTTTCACCTCTGACCCTCCCCCCAACTGTTCCCCAACATCTTAGAATGTAAAAAATAATAATAAATAAGTAGATAAATAAATAGGAAACTAGAAACTGGCCTAGGAGGCAATGGCAATCACTTTCGGTCAATTAAACCTAGAAATAAGCAGATTTAAAAACAAAACTTAGAGTCTGAAATTAAGCTGTGGTAAGCTACGATTCTGGTCCAAAGAGTTTGTTCTTTGTCTGCTGAGTACCATTCAATATCAGACAATATTTTTGAATTAATATTTTGTACCAGACTTGAGACTAAACCTTCATACACATTATTTCACTTAATCCTTATAACAAGCCCATGAGGTAGGTACTCTTAGTATAATTTATTTTTTACAGAAGAGGAAATGAATCTCAGAGAGATTTAGTGCATTCCCCAGGGTCCCAGAGACTATAAGGGATGTAGGCGGGATTTGAACCCTGATCTGCCTGACTCCAGGGACCACACTCTATTTCTATGCTGCATCAGTATTTATTAAATGCCTGCAATGAACAAGGCAGTCCTAATGTGTTGTAAAACTATACGAGCCATTCAAGATTGTCTCAGAGGTGACAGTCTTGGTTTTTGTCTTGGCCTGCATCAGAAAAAGTCAAGTTTCATTATCCAGGGTGTAAGAGATAAGGACCCTGAATGAAGACATTTTTGCTGAGAATGGAATGGAAGAATGACTTGTGGAGATCCTTCCAAAAAAAGGAAAAGAGCGTCTCAAAATGACAAATCATATGAGCACCTTAGGCTTGGAGACAAGGAGTGGGGACTGCGAGAGGAAAGGGCCTCAGGCAAAGACAATAAAACTCGATTTTAGTTTGACATGGTGGCAACTTGCCTTAAAAGAGAAAGGAAGAGCTGGGAGAAATATGGTAGTGAACAGAGGGGAGATAGTGTGTCCGGGTGTGTGTGTGTGTGTGTGTGTGTGTGTGTGTTTTAAAGACATTCCCTAGAGTCTGCTGCAGTTAAAAGGGAAGGAATCGAGGAGGTCATATAGAAACAAAGTGCAGAGGGAGAATTGAAGGGAGCTCGGAGAACAGAAGGTAAAAGATCAGAGGAGAGGGAAGAAGAAAGCCCGGGGTAGCGCAGAGCCCCGGGGAGACAGCGCGGCCCCGGGGCTGCCAGTTTAATCAGCCCCGCGAAGGCAGCGCAGCTAAATAAAGGATGCGGGCGGAGGACGGGGCACCGTGGAAAGGCAGGTGTCAACAGCGGTTTCAGCGACAGCTTTTGAGGGCAAAGGGACAAAGGCGGGAAGACAGCGGGAGGAGCTCAGTTTGCAAGAAGGAGGAAACAAAGACCAACCAGGAAAATGATGAAGGGACTGAGGCAGGGGAACTGAGTGTCCCTGAGGGGTATTTAGGGGCTTGAAGTTGCTGGCAGGAGGGTGGCGGTTGAGGCCTAAATAAGCACAGGAGGCAGAGGAGAGTCTGGGATAGTCGTAGAGTGGATCTCTAGATGCCTCTCTCTGAACTGGAGTTTATGGTGCCTGTAAACGGTGAGTGAATTCGCTCCAGGCATATACAGCTTTGGCCCGTCTGGCCCGCTGAGTGCTCAGCACAGAGAGACCCGGTCTGGTCTTTAAAGTGGCTGAAAGCACCAGCCCGAATCTGCCACAACCTGTTTCCATTTGCTTTCTGATGGAAGAGGCACCTAACGGACGTGTGTGGATGAAAGTAAAAAATAAATGGCACAAGAAACAACTTTCTTTGTAAAGAAGTCATTTTTTCCAAGTTGAGAGCCCAGTGGGCTTCATTTTGGAGCTGTATGGAATCAAGAGGAAGCTGTGGCCTCTGGGTCAGAAAGGCCTGGAGATTTACCTGGGTCCTGACACTTGTGAATTGAACCTGGGCCAGCTGTACCTTCCCTGGGCCGCGGCGTCCTCATCCCTAGATAAGGGACCCTCACAGGTGGTCACCGATGGACCCTGTGCAGAGTTAGCAACTGCACAGTGGCTGGCCAGTTGAGGGGGTATTGCCTTCGCTGTGGGAGTTAACAGGGAGGTATGAGGGCAGAACAGTCTGGAAAGACCCTGAGAGCAAACTTCCAGAGCCAGCTTTTATAACATTGTTGATTAATGAAAAATATAACTTCAAAGTTACCCTCCTTTCCATACAGCCAGGAAGGACAAATCATATCTTGTTTCAAAATAACAGATGCCAAATTTCAGGAGAGTTGGGGATTATAAAATAATAACATGAAGTCAATCTATTTTTGAAAAATAGGCTTATTATGGCATATTTATTAATTATTGAAGTTATTCATCTCTCTTTATCTAATCTGTCTGTCTCTGTCTCTCACTTTATCCATCTACCTACCTACCTAACCTGGATGGAGACACTTAAAAAACTGAGAAACCCCTATCCCTACCTTTTAAATTTGCAAGTTTGAGCTTATGAAGTGCAAAGAAAGTGAATTTTATATCTACTTTTAGTGCCACATTCAGACTGTGAAAGCTGCCATTAAAAAACCTTTAGGTAAATATTTGAAATATTCTAAAACTGACATTCTGAATGATATTCTGATACAACTTCAATAATGTTTTATAAAATTCAGAGGAAAAATAGAATTAAGTAAATTTGAACTTTCCCTTTTCTGAGACAGTTAAAGGCTGTACTATTTGCATATTCTAATGTGGGATCACTGTAGCTCAAGGTACACAGCTTCAAAGGAAACTGTCCCTAGCAGGCCAAAAGAGCATGGGCCATTAACCTTCGGACTCTCCTTTGTATGAAAAAAAATCAAAGTCTCTTCTTTTCGAAGTGGCTTCTGTGTAACCACTCACCACAGCCTGTGCTTTCCAGAACTGTCTTTGGAAGCACAATTAGAAGGTTTAAAAACCAGAAACACAAGCTCCATCCTATTTACACATTTAAAGTAAAGGTCATTCTCAGAAACTGGGCTTCCCAGATTTCTCCCCCTGAAATCCCTTAAGATATGTAATACCAACATAAAGGGAATCACAAATCCAGTTTTCAGAAAATGGCATTAAATATAGATTTAAACTTTGACCTTTAGTCCCAAGTGAGAGGACAAAAAATTCTCTTTACAGTGAAGGGCATGTTGCTACTAAGCTTCAGTGTGTAGGAGAGAACCTGCCTGGTCGTAGCCAGGATTAAGAAGCGCCAATCGATTTACCTCCAATGCAGGTGTGCTGCAAATCCGCTGGGCCCAGATATAGTGTGTGATTGGGCCCAGCTCATCTATATTCTAGAGTTTGTAGAAGTAGCTTCTGGGAAATGGGGGTCTTCTTGGCTTGGGGAATTGACGTTTCCACAGCAATATTTGAAATGCATTCAGAGTGAGCAGGAATACGAGATGGAATACACAGGGTCTCCCAGTCCACATTAGGGTCATGAGTAATAGTGGGAAATCCATGGGTAGCGGAGTGACGGATCGGGCAAACAGGGAAATCATGGAGACCCAGAGCATTCATATTTTTACATTCCTTATTACCCTGACTACTCTGCAGGTGCTGACTAGGGCCCCAGGCTGCTGACCCACTCTGCAGCTCATCTCCCTGGTCCATCCCTGCCAAGTTGATATCGGGGCCCAGGCGGGGGAGAGGGTGGATGCTGGACTACTGGAGGAAGGGACTACCGGTTCTGTGCACACCCAGAAGCAGCAGAAGAAATTTTTCCTGACCATGGGCTTTGCTAGAACAATTAGAGAAGTAATGAGATAAACAAACAAACAAAAAAGCACTGGACTGGGAGTCAGTTTGTTTTGCCCCTAAGTAGGTGGGTGAGCTCAAGATTACTAAGTATCACAATTATTCATTTGTTTGTCTCCGTCACTAGACGGTGACCTTTTGTACAAACCCGATTTTGCTGATCTTGCTCAGTGCCTGGCTCATACAGGGTGCTTGGCAAATGTTTGTTGACTGGAGAATATTATTTTGGGGGAGGGACCCCACTACTCATCCAGTCCGACCCCTTCCCTTTAAAGATAAATATATTGAAGACTGGAGAGGCAAAATAACTTTATTGAGATCCTACTAGTTGTCAGTTGCAGGAAAAAAAAACGATGATGATGCTAGTTAACACAATCAAGTGCTTACTATTTGCCAGGACTTGTGCTAACTGCTTGTGTCAGTGGTTTGTTGGGTGGTGACTCATTCTATTTTCTCCTCTGAACCCAGGCTTTTTGAAAAAACTACATTTCCCAGACATCCTCACCAGCTTTGTTCAGGTTCTGTCCATGGGAAGCACTCACAGAATACTGGAAAATGAGAGCAAGGGGGAAGTCATTATTTCAGTATTTTACCTAATTAAGTGTCTGGTTCATGTGGCGGCAGCAGCTGCAACAGGCAGTGGAAGCTACTGCAAGGCCACTGTAACACAGTTGATGGGAAGCACTCACAGAATACTGGAAAATGAGAGCAAGGGGGAAGTCATTATTTCAGTATTTTACCTAATTAAGTGTCTGGTTTATGTGGCGGCAGCAGCTGCAACAGGCAGTGGAAGCTACTGCAAGGCCACTGTAACACAGTTGGTGGGTGACAGTCCCGTGGGTTGGTTGGGCTGCTGGGCCCTGCAGCATCTGCAACCATGCTGGCTCCAGCCGTAGGGCCTGCAGAGGCACTGCAGCAGCCTCGTGGGGCAGAGCTTGCCGGCCACGCTTGATGCCACTTCCCACGTGGCTCCTCCGGTCCTGGGGTCTTCCTGCAGTTACTAATCTCTGGGTAATGCCGCCTCCCTGGCTTTGCTCCAGCAGCCCTTCCAAAACATCTGTAACCAATCTCTTGTATTAAACCTCCCTTGTTGAAGCACCCAGGGTGGTTTCTGTTTCTTGACAGGACACTGACCACAGGGTGCTTTTTGTGAATTATTTCATTATATTCTCATAGAAACATATGAAATGTGAGCTATTAAGACTACACTTGCTACTTACAGATGAGGAAACTGAGGCTAAGAGACACTCAGTGACTTCCCAAGGTCACACTGCTACATGGAGGCAGAGTGGAGACATAAACCAGGTCTGTCGGACGCCTAAATGCACGTATTTAACTGTTCCCTTTGCCTGCGCCTCTGCTTCCCCCACCAGGGTTGCGTGCGCGGGGACGGGGCCTGCCCTGTGCTGTGCGGGGCTGATCGCCGTGGGCTGCGCCTAGAACGTGCTTTCTCCAGGGCCCTTGTTTTCTTGCCCCTTGACCTAAGCCTCATGATGAAGTCATTTCCTTCATTAAAAACTTTATAGGGACAGTGTCTCTTAAAACAGCAAAAGTAGCTAAGGGCATGACGCTGTTGGCAGGAGAATCAAGGAGGTCACCTCGAGTGGGGTTTGAGGGAAGAGAAGGGAGGAGGATGAAGAGGCCTGGGGTTGTCACACTGCAGACGGGGCCGCTCTTCTGTCAGGACAACACTGAGGCCCTGGGCCCTGGCTGGGGAGGGGTGAGCCCGAGGACTTGAGGAGGCGCGAGGGGCTGCAGGAGATTCCAAGAGCCAGGTCAGGCCCCAGGGCACGTGCAGACCAGGGCTGGGAGAAGAGCTAGGAAGCCAGCACAGACATGCCAGGGGTCTCGGGGACCAGGAGGGGACAGTGCAGGCTCGGGACTTTGAGCAGGCTCTTGAGAGGGGGGTGAGACAGGGAGAAGCGACAGTGGGGGAGGGCAGCACATTCCAGGTGGAAGAAACTGCAGTCAGAGGCAGCTTCAAACTAAACTCTAAACTCCCAACAGAAATTTTATGTAGCCCTCCCCCCCTGCCGTCTAAACGTCTGCGAGCAGCTTCTGAGAGTGGCTTCCGATGCTGCTCGGGGCTGAAGCTTCCTCCGCGTCCTCTCCAGCCTTCCTTCATCTCTCCTGCAGCTGCACTGGCCTCCCCAGCACGCCCAACCCCAGACCTCGACGATGTTACTGTGGTGACTCGGTGAGGAAGCTCCTTCCACCTCGGAGCTTTGCTGACAGAATCTTCTCCCTGACGTCAAAGCCCCTCTGTCCCCTCTGTCCCCTCTGTCCCCTCTCCTGCTCCTGTAGGCCCCTGCTATTGGGCTGGACAGCTGCTTGGATAAACTCTCTTGAACTGAGATGTCAATGGCTTGTTATAACTTAAAATATTCCCCTTCCAGAAACACATTTGCTGTCTGACACTGGCCTTCAGCACTTCATTCAAAGGAGTGAGTAATGTGGAATTTCAAATGACATCACATAGAATTTGTATCGGTTAAGAATGCATTTGGCTGTTATAGAAAGCCATACTGCGGTGGCTTACACAAGTAAAGGTGTTTGTTCCAGGATAGACACACACATATAAAAAGTGTTGATTTGTCTGTCCAGGGCCTATATGGCAGTTCCCTAATGTCACCACAGCCAAGCCTCCGTCTCTCTTTCTGCTTCATCTCCATGGTTACACGATGGCACTGCCCCTTCAGGCAGCACAGCCACGCAGGAGCAAAGAGGCAGAGACACGATGTGCCCCCGGCCTTCTGCCTGCGTCTTGTTGGCCAGAACAGAATCACACGGCCAGCCCCAGCAGCAAGGAAGGCTGGGGAAGTGGGCTTTACCTTTTTATTTATTTACTTTTAGTAATTGGGCACAGTGACACTCAAAACCAAAGTGGAGGTTCTGTTCGTAAGTGAAAAGGAGAAGGGGTGGGGAGTTGGCAGTAGCAGTGTCTGCCACAAAAGAGCAACTTGCTGGGGCTGGAAAGACTTCAGAGCACATTGTCCCACCCTCTTTCAGTATGAATAAGGCACAGAGTGACGTGCAGAGACGCAAATGGATGGACAGTGTGCAACCAGACCAGCGCCAGCGCCGGGCCTGACTCTGAGCGGCCGCCCACCTCACCGCAGCGCGACTCCTCCCGTAGAGGCAGGTGGGAGAGGCCACCCTTCCCAACACTGCCACCAACTCTACCATCGCATGGTCTCCCTGCTTCCCTCCGGCACAGTTAGAATGGCTCCATCTTTTTACATTTTCTTTTACTGTGCTGACCAATGTTAAGTGGACAATTCGGTGGCATTATGTCCGTCCATAATGTTATGCAAACACTGCCACTGTCCCATCTTTTATTCTCCTGACTAATCTAATGCTGTTTTTTCCAGGTGAGGGGTTCGTAGATGGGGATTTGAAATGAGGGCAATGAAATTTTTAATTCCTTCAAAAATACAAAGTATTTTTACTTTTCGAAGTGTCCAGCAGCTTAGAGACATGTATTTTCTTCCTGGAAACATGCGGCTTCCTCTGTAGATTATTTAACCCCCTCCAATAAATGTTGTCACCTATAACTCTAGCACAGTTGGCATCATGGCTATGATGACACAGTCTTTTATTCAAGGGCATCCGTATCAATCCTTTTGTGTTTGTACTCAGATTTTACAAATAAATTATTTCCTTTGAATGTTCCCAGGGCCATTTTGTGATTTGGGACAGATGAACATTCCTCTGGATTCCTAATCCTGACAAATTGGGCCATACCCAGAAAATAAGGAGAAATTTGGGGAAGGTAAAGGCAGTTTCCAGCCCACAAACAACCTCCCACTCTTGGAAGAATTCCCCGGAGTCTCACGGGCAGCAAGTCGAGTCCCGTAACTTCAGTAGATGGTGGGACTCTGCAGGGAGACAACTGGTGCGATTTCCATCTCTTGAAACATTTAAAATGTATCTGATCAAAGGAGGAGAAAATTAACCACAGTGTAGGAAGCTGGCAGGGGGACGGACAAGATGACCTAATTTGCCTTTCCCATTACTAATTTCAGTAGGAGTCTTCTCTGGGAATTCCACGCTGAAATTCCAAGGCAAGAGCCCCTCAATGGGGTTCTGTGGCTGCAGAAAATGACAATCAGGACTCCTGATTTTCAAAGCCTCTGCTGTTGCATCCTTCGGGGTTTAGCATGGAACTAAATTCTCCTCCGACAGATATACAGGGCCGTATTCTTTTTTTTTTTTTTTTGTCTTTTTTTCCGTGTCCGGCAACGGATCGCAACCCTCAGTGTTGCCCCCGTACTGGACCGGGGACCGGCAACGGGATCGCAAGCCTCGGTGTTGCTCCCGCGCCTCGCTCAGCCAGTGAGCGGGAACCGGTCTGTATGTGGGATCCGAACCCTCGGACGGGAGCGCCGCCGCGCTTCCCAAGCGGCGCACTATCCAGTGCGCCATTGGGCCGGCCCAACAGGGCCCTATTCTTATCTATATAATAACTTTGGAGAAATTTTCCCTTTGGATTTCAAAGGATGTGCATTTGGCCTATCAAAGTTGGGACCATGGGCCGGCCTGGTGGCGCACTGCTACAGTGCACCGCTTGGGAAGCGCGGCGGCGCTCCCGTCCGAGGGTTCGGATCCCACATACAGACCGGTTCCCGCTCACTGGCTGAGCGAGGCGCGGGAGCGACACCGAGGGTTGCGATCCCATTGCCGGTCCCGGTCCGGTGCGGGCGCGACACTGAGGGTTGCGATCCGTTGCCAGACACGGAAAAAGACAAAAAGGAAAAAAAAAAAAAGTTGGGGCCATGCAATGTGTTCATTACTCGCTGAAATAAAAATCAACACAAATATGTCTTTGCCTTACCAAAAAAAAAAAAAAAAAAGCACCACACCACTTAGTTGCTTCACCAACCTCTGGATTCAATTAATTTTTAACATGGAAGTAAAGTCTTTTTTATTTTTTTTTCCTTTCAAGCCAGACATTTATTTTTAACAAGGGATGAAATCATCTGAGAACAAAACGGGACATCTGTTATTTTATATCTGTTTATTTTAAGTACTTAAATCTGAGTTTGATTTCACACAATTTTGACATTGTTGCTTCATTAATAATCCTTACGTAATTGCGACCTCAGAGTGAGCCCCACGATTGCAGCGTTCGCTTCTCGTCAGCACAGAGTCTGATAGGAAAGGCAGAGTCGCCCTGAGATGGCAGAGGCTTCCAAGTTCAAAGCTGGCCCAAATGCCAATCTCAGCAACAGGAAACCACCCCAAAAAGTACAAGGAGAAGGCCTCTCTGATGGGGCCCTAACAAGAGTATCTGATGGCCTGTAGTCCGTTGTTAACTTTTGCATGGTCCTATTTTGCAGGAGTTGTGCGATGGGCAACCCAGAGGCAATGGTTGTTGCAAGAGAAATATAATACCACACACAAAACACATACAACTAACACATACACACGTGCGCACAACAGTGTGTTGGAGCAAAGGTACCACTTCATTTACCAGTTCAGCCAACCTGCCTTTCGAGCACACTGGGATGTTGCGAGGCAGGGATGAGCGGTGGGCAGATAGGAAGTGTGGGAGAGCTTCAGGGCTTCACAAAGAGGGAGCTCTCTGGCCACAGTGCAGCTGGCAGAACGTTGTGGCCTGGTACCAGGAGCGTGGCTGAGAATGGAGGGCTTGGGCTCAGAGATGGGGATTTGAAACAGGGCAGTGGGATTTTTAATTCATTCATTCATAGAACAAATTATTTAATAAGCACTATGCTAAGCCAATGGGTATACATGGGCAAATAAGTGATCCTTCTCTTTAGGAAGGTTAAAAGATTAGGGTGCCATGACAGAGAGTGACAGAGGGGCCTCTTTGAGATGTAGGGTGTCATAGAAGGACACTCAAAGAGGTCAGATGTAAGTTGAAACCTGAAGGATGGGAAAGAGCTGGAAATGGGAAGAGGAAGGGAAAGAATCCAAGCTAGAGGAAACAGCCTCATGGCAAGCCCAGAAGGGAAAGAGATTGGCTTGTTGGAGACACAGAAAGGAGGCCGGTGTAGCTGGATGCACTGAGAGGGAGAGAGAGTGGGGAGGCAGAGGCGGGAGAAGGAGATGGGGTTCATGCTGATCGTAGGCCAGCTGGAGGCATTTGGATGTAGCTGCATGCACAAGGGAAGTGAATGATAGTTTTGAGCATGCAAGTGAATGATTTGGTTTATGCTTTCAAAGAGCTCGCGCTGGCTGTGCAGGGAAAGAATTACAAAGGGAAAGAGTTGAAGCAGGGAGATTAATTTCATAGGCTGTAGGCATGGTCCAGGTAAGAGCAGCCATGGAGATGGTGGGAAGGGGTGAGTTGGGGCAGTCTTTAGGGTAGGATTAACAGGGAAGGAATGCCGATGGACTGGACATGGGGTGGGAAGAAGGAGGAGGGATCAGGACTGTCTGCAGGTTTCTGGCTCAAGCATCTGGGTGAATGTGGTTCTATTTACCAAAACAGGAAAGGTGGGGTAGGGTAAGGCAGGGAACCAGGTTGCTGGCATAGGGTTGGGAATGGGGAACAAAACATGCTATTTAGGACAAGCCAGCTTTTAGGTGTCAAACTGGCAGTTAAATATCGGAGTCTGAAGTTCCTAGGAGAGGTCTGGCTTGGAGATATAAATTTGAAGTTGTTGACAAGTAGATGGTTTTTAAAACCATAACAATGAATGATGTTACCTAGATTTTGAATAAAAGTAAGTATTGTGCTGGCTAGAGGTTCTCCAGGGAGGAGTGAAAGGTGCCATATTTACTTCACAATATTTTTTCTGAATATGTTAAAGTCAATTACAAATGTGAGACGTCCCCCCTAAATTCTTTAGTGCGTATCTCCAAAAAATAAGGACATGTTAAGAGCAATCCCAGGAAATGACACTTGTGGTCGTCAAATCAGTGCCCAGCTCTTGCCCCATGCCTAGCACTGTCCATTTATATTTTTCATTTAATTCTCACAACAAGTCTATGAATAAGGTATGATTGGTCCATTCTACCGTCAAGAACACTAGGGCTCAGAGAGGGTGAGTAACATCCCAAAGCAGATACCTAGAGACATGCGGAGCCAGGATTCAGACAAGTGTGACCAACTCTAAAGCTTTCCCTCTCTCTCTCCTTAGCCACATACAGAGGCCTAGAAACCCATCTTCACGTAAGGCATACGATTGCTCTCCCACTTTGGGCCCACCCTTGACCTGGCCTCTTTATCTTAGGGAACTGTCCTCTTCTGTGGCCATTTGACCCTGGGATTCCCACTTTTTGCCAAGGTCAGAGGGCTATGCTTTCCTTTAAGCTAGGCGGCATTGGACAATACCCTGAAGGTATTAGGGTTGAAGTTTGAAAAGCCAACTTCGATTCAGTGTTGGGCTGCCCACAGCAAGCAAGATATGGGACGGGGAGATGCCTCTCCCTGTAGCTCTGACACTGGTGATGGGATGGAGCGGGAGGCACCGTCATCTTGCTTCCCGCATTCGGATGCATCGATGCCTCATCCCCCCAAGCCTGCCTCCAGAGGAAAGCGTGGGGTTGTGCCTCTGAGGGCCCTGCCCCAGCTTCCTGCAAACCATGCCAGGGAAGCTATGGGGTGGCAGGAGCTGACTCAGGGGTGCTGCCAGCTCTGCTCTCCCGAGGAAGGGTGTTCTTAGCTCACCCCACCACCGTCCTTATTGTGGATTGTGCAGAATTTAGGTGGAGAGGTCTCCATCATTGCAGGAAGGGTTTGTGTGCCAGAGCGCTCTTGGTGGGCTCCCCATCACTCTTCGGGCCCTTGCCCGACTTTATTTTTCTTCATACCATGTATCCTCATCTGCTGTAAAGTTGTTTGTTTATTATCGCTCTCTCCCTGCTAGAATTGAAGCCTCAGGAACACAAAACCTTTACCAGGTTGGCTCACAATTTGTCCCCAGAACCAGTAAGAGTGCCTGGCACATAGTCGGCACTTAATACATGTTTGTTGCATTAGCGATTGAATCAATCAATCATACAGCATCACAGACACATTAACCCCATACCACCAAAGCTGCAAAGCACTTTCTTGTGCCACAAATCTCAACAACAAAAAGAAAAGAACAAGGAAAGAAAAAAATAAAGGAAAGAGGGAGGGAAAGAAGGAAGAAAGGTAGGGGAGTTGGAAGGGAGGGAGGAAGGAAGGAATGAAAGAGAGAAGTAGAAGAGAGAGAGAATACAGACAAGACCAGAGCCAACTAGAGGGAGCCCCATTCAGAGCAAAGTGCAGAACCCAGGCTGGTTTCTAAGGCCTCTGGGTAAGGCACAGGAAGACTGCATTACTCTGAAGCCTGAAAACTCAAGGAACTGTACCTTTTGATCATCAACTTATTCTAGGCTGGCTTAGAGGTCTGGGGAGGACATTCCAGCATTCTGAAATACAGCAATAATCAAGAGAAAGAGGGAGTCTTAAATTGAGGATGGAGAGCAATATACTCAGGTTAATGGAAGCAGTAGAAATATTAAATGAAATTGCTCTACCACTTCTTCATAAGACGGCACTGGGGAGCCTGCTCTTTGCATAAGCAGGGAGGGCCCTGGGATTCAGCAGGAGGGTGGAGGGGTTGGGGAATCAGTCAAGCAGCAACCATTATGGTTCACGGGAGCCCAGCTCACAGCCCCTCGACGCACCTGCCGCCGATTTACTTAGTCCCATGTGGGAGCCAGGCAAATTTGGGCAGGATTTCAAGGGAGCCTGGAGCCAGGGGAGCCTGCTTTAGTCCAATTAAATGAAGCAGTATCAGGTGGAAAGTAATTCTGAATATTCACCATTATTGGGAGTTTTGTGTTTAAGCCCCTCAATGGACCTTCTTTTAATGAAGAACTAAACTGCTGGGTCCGGAGGTGGGCAGGAGGAATTACTCCAACTCACAGAGCTGAATCTCTCCCCCAGGAAGACAGACAAGGAACAGCAAAGGTTCCTAAGGGCTCCGTGTTCCAGCTCCCCTAGGCTCTCCCACCTGGACCCCAGGACACCTCTGTGGATATGTCACTCGCATATTGTAAAGATAATAGGGAAACCCCACCAGGCCTGGGGCTCTAAGAACCTGATCAGAATGATCATAGGTGGATCCAACGCACTTAAATCTTTGGGGGGGTCTTCTTTCTGCTCCCTGACTTCCTTCCTTCCTCTGTGTTGGTCTTGCAAGGCAGTGGAAGCCAGAGAAGTAAAGATGAGGTAATAGGGCTGCAGAGAATCAAGAGTCTTATATAACTGTCTTAGGGCAAAGCAAGCCCACAGTGTAGGTGATAAATGAAGGAGGAGGAGGGTGTAACCCACGAGTTCCAGTTGTGCAGAAAGGACGAGCTGCTTTTAAACAGTTGGAGACAGCAGAGAGATCTCTCCATGAGTGGACATCGGCAGAGGGCTTCAGGTGTGCCAAGCACTGTTTCCATCCAGGGGGACAAGAGGAGGAGGAGGTGGTACAGAGAAGCACCAGGGAGGATTGTGGCCCTCAGACAGCTCATGATGACAATGCCCTGAAGATACTTGCAGAGCTAAAAAGACAGCATAAATATGTGAAATGAAGTAACCATGCATAACATAACCATACAGACAACACCCAGACCCTATTTCAGGTCCTGTCCTGCTCCCCACACCAAGACTTTCCAGCAAAGGCCTCCAGGGTGGGGCATTGAGAGCAGAAGGCCCAGGTTCAGGTGTGTTGTTGA
This sequence comes from Galeopterus variegatus, assembly GCF_000696425.1. Lineage (NCBI taxonomy): Eukaryota > Metazoa > Chordata > Mammalia > Dermoptera > Cynocephalidae > Galeopterus > Galeopterus variegatus. Next base: position 26,771 of record NW_007728126.1, on the reverse strand, counting down.
TCAGCCTTCTATTAGCACTATGCACCAGGGATTCCAACAAATGCCAACGAAAAAATACGCCTCCTCTCAGTCCCAAAAACCTTTGGTTGGTCTATGTTAAGCAATTGTTGCAGTTACTATTGAGTTTTAATTATATACATATGCACATTATTATTGCTTATCATTTAATAAACTGTATTTTACATGGAAACTAATTCATAAACTCTGATCTATACAGTCTCTGATATAGGCAAAGATATCCTTGTCCCTTTTGGGAGTATATTCCTGCAGTTAGGGATTGTTGGAGTTTTCTTTTGTTGTTGGAGTTTTACTTCGGATGCAGTTTATGTCTTCAACTCCTCTGATAGAACATATCCCTACATTTACACAATAAATACATTAAAGAAAAAAAAGGGATGGTACATGATTGTAAGGATAAGGAACAAACTTTGGGTTATATCAATTCTGTCATTTTATGTGACCTCCATAATTCCACCTCCACCTTCCCTTTCCCTTTCCTGTTCCCCAACGCTTTCCACCATGAGCTCCTTTATAGTCCCCCTATCTCATCGTCACACAAAAAGAATTTTGCAAAACAGAGTTGACTAGTTTTTCTCTTAAGCCTGCTACTTGTTGCACCCTGTTTTCACTTCCTAATTTCTTTTTGGTCATGCCTTAGTTCTTTGCTATCTATAAAGAAAACCTAACCAAGAAAGGGTACTCCTGGAAAGAGTATGGATTGGTAGATTTGAAGAAATTATCCTTCCCTACCCCCAAATTAGAAACTGATCAAAACAATTGCTTAAGAAGTCCACTTAGTAAAGGACTGAAAAATATGAATCATGATCAGGGGATTTATCAGAAGTATTAAAGGAAGACATGTGGGACTGATTTCCAAAATAAGAAAGCATTATTTCCCTGGAAATAATCCAGGGAAAACATAGAGCTGGGAATTTCAATATTTTGCAAGAAAATGAAACAAATCTTCAGAGAGAAAGGCTCAGTGAGTATCTGCAAGACAACAGGATGATGAAAAGTTAACATTGCGTGTTTATGAAAAACTGAGCTCACCTAGCAAACTTGATCTCTTCAAATATTTCAGTTTCAGGATTAGCAAATGAGGTGGCTTCAAACTACTTCATATATCTCAATTTTTGTAATGGATTTCATGTAAAGACTAGAACACGGTTTGCAGCAATGGGAATTGGAAGGTGACTGAAAGACCCACAAATACGTTGGCACTGCCTCAAACCTGAACAGGGAGTTTCTAGCAAAGTACTACAGGGATCTCTCTCTGGCCAGGGTTGTTTGGTTGATATTCTGGAAAGGGAATCAAAGGGCATAGTACTGGATGAGGGAGTCCAGGTTTAAAAACAATGGTGTGCTAGAGACCTAGGAGGATTAGCAGAGTCTGTGATCACTGTGAGCCGCACTTTGCACACCTACGCAGCTGAGTGTGAACTCAGCCAGAGCTGACATGTAGAAGTAGTCCTCGGAGCCCAGCTGGCAGGGTTCCACCCTTCTAGGCACTGACAAAGAGAAGAGTGTATCCAGAGAGACCCACAGGACAGAGAAGTCTGGCAAAAAGTCTGAGGTTGTTAAACCAGAGAAAGAGAAGCTTCAGAGATAACACAAGTGCCTTCTTCATATCTAAAGGGCTGATTTGCAGATGACAGACTGTTACGCATTGAATGTGCTCCACCTTCCCCAGATGCATATGTTGAAGGAAGCATAGGAAGACCTTTCTAACAATTCAGACAGCCCAAGAGTGGGCTGAGCCGCCCTTTGGTGTGCAGTGCACTTTCTGGCATTGAGGGTGTTTAAGTGGAGATGGGGGATATTACAGGGGAAATTCCTGCCTTGGGAGCAAGAGGGGATGGACAACCTCCAATGTTTCCTCCAATTATAAAATTCTATGGTTCTAATTCCTAAAGTATTCAACAACAACAAAAATTTAACTTAAAATTTAAAATTGGGAATTGTTCTATTCTTAGAAAGTGCAGAATCTACAAAAGCATAAAAAATGAACCAGTTAAATACAATTCCACCCAAGGAAAAAATGTAGGGTGTTTTTTACACATATCCTAAGATCTACCCTCTTAGCAAGTTTTTTTTTTTTTTTTTTTTTTTTTTTTTTTTTTTTTTTCTTTTTCCGTGTCCGGCAACGGGATCGCAACCCTCGGTGTTGCTCCCAAGCCTCGCTCAGCCAGTGAGCGGGAACCGGTCTGTATGTGGGATCCGAACCCTCGGGCGGGAGCGCAGCCGCGCTTCCCAAGCGGCGCACTTATCCAGTGCGCCACCAGGCCAGCAAATTTTTAAGTATACAATACAGCACCCTTAACTGTAGGAACTGTGCTGTGCAGGAGATCTACAGGGCTTATGCATGTTGCATAACTGAAACTTTGTATCCGTTGACCAACATCTCTGTCTCCTCCTTCCCCTAGACTCTGGCAACCACCATTCTAGTTTCTGCTTCTCTGGGTTTGACCGCTTTAGATAACTTACGTAAGTGGGATCATGCAGTATTTGTCCTTCTGCTTCTGGCTTATTTCATTTAGTGTAAGGTCCTCCAGATCCATCCATGTTGTCACAATGGCAGGGTCTCCTTTTTTAAGGCTGAATAGTATTCCATCGTATGTTTATGCCACATTGTCTTTATTCGTTTTTCCATCAAGGACATTTAGGCTGCTTCCCTATCTTGACTATTGTAAATAAATGCTGCAATGAACATGGAACTGTAGTTATCTCTTCCAGATCCTGATTTCAATTCCTTTGGAAAACTGCCAGTGTTATAAAGAGGGAAATATTCCGACAACCTAGTGGGCAGGAAGTATGTGAAAAACAGTGATGCTAGAAAATGAAAGGTATTAAATTATTTAAAGATGTATTGATATGATGTGACTGCAAAACAGGGTGGTTTGATAGGAACATTATCTGTAGGGATTAAAAGCATGGAGTTTCAAGTCAGGCAGTTTCCTGTCCTGCCACTTAAGAGCTTTGTGGCCTTGGCCTGTCTTCGTAACTTCTCTGAGCAAGAGTTTCTTTATCTGCAGAGTGGGACAATATCACCTGGCTCACAGTGTCAGGAGGGTGACATGAGATAATTAATGAAAAGTGTGAGGCACATGCATGGTAAGCATTCAGTAAGGGATTACTATTCTTATCATAAAATTATCATCTTCAGAGCCAAAACAGTAGGCTTATTACACACACACACACATACACACACACAAAGAAAGAGAAACAGGAATGACAAAATGAAAGTTTGCATGGTAAGCATTCAGTAAGGGATTACTATTCTTATCATAAAATTATCATCTTCAGAGCCACAACAGTAGGCTTATTACACACACACACACACATACACACACACAAAGAAAGAGAAACAGGAATGACAAAATGAAAGTTTTAAAGGAAATCTCTTTGTTAGATACTGTGACGTAAATAATGATCTTTCTCATGTAAATGTAAAGTTTCATTTGCTAGTATCATATCTAAGCTACATTATTGGGAATCATGGTTTGCTACTTCACTCCACATACACTGAAGAGAGTGATGGATTTTCACTTTCTAATGGGTAACCAGCTCATTTGAAAGTATTGAAGGCTGGTGGGTGTTTGAGACCTTGGTCTGATGTATGGTCTTGGAAAAATTTCTCTCACTCTTGGTTTTCTCTTCTGTAAGATGAAACTAGGCTCACCGACCTCATCAAGTAGGTGAGATGACCACATGGGACCAGGCTTGGGAAAAGTGTTAGGTAGGTGGCAGGTGAGCACATTACTATTGCCTTGTGCTAGCTTTGGGATGCAATCGCAGGCGCTTACTCCACCCCCAAGTATAAATGCCCGAAATACCAGGGGAAGCAAGGGTCAATTTATCCTCATAGAGCCAGTCAAAACGAGGAATAATGCGTGAAATTAGGTAGATGAAGCTTTAAGGAAAGGGAAAACTTCTGTTCAGCAGGATCTTTTAGATAATGAAGTGGTCTCTAAGGAAACTTGAAGCTCTACAATAGAAGGAAAACTAAAATGGGCAGCAGCCCTGCCTACTGAAATACAGGTGATTTCAAAGCTTCAACCTTCCCTTAGTCTTTGCAGCTTCTCCTTCCTCTGTTAATTTTATGCTTTTCCCAAGAATGTGCCTTGATCTGAATTGCTTTTTTTTTGAGGCTCTGATCCATTCCCGGTGTGGCTTAAATTGGTCCATGTTGGCCGTATCTGGTGACAGAGGAGCGTCTTAAAAAGGCAGCTGCCATCTTTCTCCCCGCTCACCCTCTGCGCCTTCCTGTCCCCCACTCCGCACGGGCCCTGGGCAGCCTGGCCCGACTCTTCCGCCTCAGTGTCAGCCTCCTCATTAGGCATGCTCTGGAGATGGCTGGTGTCAGAGCTGGCCGATGCATCAGAATGCAGGGCATGCCTCAGGCTCCTGGGAAGCTGCACATTCTGCATGAAATATGAAGGCAACAGACGGCCCAGGGGAGACCCAGGGTGGATTTAGTGGACTATCAGCAAAGGTGGCTATTGGGGGAGGGGAGGCTCTGCAGGGTCAGAGAGAAGATGTGGGCACCCATCACATATCTTAAAGTCACCGTTAGGTAGGGAAGAGGGAGGCAGGGCGGGGGCACCTGGCTTATGTATGCTCCTGACTGCTGCTGACACACACTCCCCGGTACATTCCTTCTGCATATGCTCACGGCACATCCGTGATTATGGTGATGTGCCCTTTTGAGATAGGCAGCCAGCTCCCTCTCCCACTGTGCTCATCACCGATTCTGGAGTTTCTCTTCTGGGACAACCTGAAATCATAAGAGCAGTCCATGTGGATTTTGGAATACCTGACAGTAAGAAGCATAATAAAACGCAATGATTGTCTACCAAGCCCTGGGGATGCTTGTCGCACATCACCTTGGGCCCACTGAGGCTAAGTGTGCTTAACAAGTGGTGGCCTCAGATGGCTCCAAGGCCTGACATTAAAACCTGTCCTCATCTTTCTCCAGAATCTCCCAGTTTCCAAACAAGTCTCCATGCTGAAGTTCTAGGCAGCCATTCTGAGATGAGGAGAGAACCATTCATTCCCACTGCAAGCAGTGAGAGCCTACTGTGTGTCCTGGGCACATTATACCGTAACATGCTATGCACGTAACCCTTAGAACACACCCACCGTAGAGCTCTGTTTGTGTGCAGGTCCTCACCCTAGCCACCGTATCTATGGAGCAGAGATGCTGTCTTATTTGTTTTTATATAACCAAAGTATAGGCACATACTAGGTATCCATAAATGTTGAATAACTTAGACTTGGTGACACCTCCCTCCCACCCCATCACACATCCATCCAAGTCATCAGGAAACACAGGTCTACTGTCCCTCCAAATACACAAATTTGGGGAAGCCATTTTTTCTCCCCTAACCTAAAACCACAGCGCCCATTACATTGTATTCAGACAGGGTACAATTCTATTTCATATCATTGATTATGGAGCATCCCCCCCCCCCCTTTTTTTTTTTCAACTCAGCAGGAGCTGCACGATTCTTATGTCTGGATACCTCCTGTAGCCAGGATCAGAAGGGCAGAGGCTAACAGATACAGGGTCCTCCTGCTTGCCCCTACCTGTGATGGAAACAGTTTGCAGTCCTTGTGTGTCGAATGGACATGAGAATTTTCTAAAAGAACACTCAAAGCCATGCTGTCTCCTTAGAGCTGAGCCTCTTGTGGCTGGCAGTACTGCCTGCTAGGCACCTCCAGGAGGCACGCTTCAACAGGGACATTGGACACTGAGTCTGCCTTGCTGGTCGGAATGTGGCAAGATGATGTGTTTGCTTCTCTTACATGTGGGCATCTTCAGGGTACATGATTGTATTTAGTGACTTTCTGTTAATTGCAAAGAAATTGGCTTTTTTGTGAACTGAGAGGACTCTATACTGCTGTTTGGTTCCTGATGCAGAGTAGCAGGAGGCAGTAGGATTCAACTAAAATATTGGTGCCACACAAGACTGTGGCTTCCTGGGAGCCGAGCACAGTCTGTCCTGTTCACTACTGTGTCCCTGGTGGTGGAACAGTGCCTAGCACAGAGCAGGTACTCCACAAACATTTGGTTGACTGCTGCAAAGAAAGTATAGCACCTTATCCTCTAGCCAGTGATAGGTTCGGGGTTGGGTCATTTAGAATCTTCCCTGGCTTTGATATACAGATGTTAAGAGAGAGAATTCCTCTCTCTGCCGGCTGCTAAGCTGAAAGCATGAAGATAATCAAAAAGAAGAGATAATTAGGCTATCAGACAAAATGAAAAGATGGAAAGAGAATTAAAGAGAGAGAGAGAGGGCAGACCAGCTAGCCCTAACATAGTGTGACTGTGTATTCAGCCGCAGTTGATCTAACCCAGAATGTCTTGGCTACATGAACCAATAAATTCCTTATTCATTTATTTGCTTAAGATAATATGCAAGAGGGTTTTCATCACAACAAACCACAAGTGGTCGGACCAGTCCACTTGTTTCATACCACCCCTACCTACTTTCGGAGTTATTCATTTGCCCCATGCTAACAGCGGACCTTCTCTTTACATTTAATGCACATGGGTCTTCTAAACGTCTGTTTTCACATAGCGGTCGTCCTGCCCACCCCTTTTCCTCGCTTTAAGCAGAGCTGTGTTTAAGCCACACACTCAGGGCAGAGGTACTCGTATCCTTCCCATACAAAGAATCCAGAGAGAGAGAATTCTTCCAGTTCCTCGACAACAGACTTAACAGTTCCCACTGGTGACAGATCTTGCAGCCCTAGAACTCACAGCACCCCACGCCCTCCACAGCTCACGCTGACTCTGCCGCAGGCCTTGGCAAGGAGGTCCTGCTCTGTGCTCAGCTCTGCTGGGGCAGCACTCAATTGTTTGTAGCCTGTTTTACAGGAAGGGAGTTTGTCTCCCCCGCTAGACAGCAGATGGCCGGTTTTCAGAGAAGAAAGGAGAGGGAAGAAGACAGACATTCCTTGGGCATCTACTGTGTGACAGATGCCATCCAAGGCACTGCACATCCTTGTGAGATAAATAACTTTCCTCGTTCATAGCGTGGACACCAGGGCTCAGAGCAGTTCAGCGCTCACTTGTGTGTGGACTGAGTTGTTTAAGTGGCAGAGCAGCTCCGTCTAATCTGAGCATCCATGCTGTTTCTCCCTCTACTGAGTTGCCTCCTGGGGCCATATTTTGATTAGCTTTGTGCTGTCCAGACCACTCAGCACCATGCTGGCCACACCGTAAGCCCAACGATGACAGCACTGTGTTTATGGCCATTTCCTATTAACCTAATGAGGAGGAAACGTTACAGACCACCCCCTCCATGGTGTGAGAGAATTGCTTGACATGGAGATGCACAGAAACAAGAGAAGTTTGGAGTCCAGTTTCCTTCCTCTGTGGCCCACCCAGCCTCTGGGGTCAAGAACACGGCTTGGGAAGGCGTTCTGTTCCCGGACAAGCAGGGATGCCTCTGGCTGGGTGACAGCCACTGACCCACCTCGTTTTTGTTCTGCACGTGTCGGAAAGAGGATGCAGCCATCCCCAGCCCCCGAGCCCACTGAGGGAAGGGTGGGAAATGCTGTGCCGTGCATGGGTGAGTGTGCACATGTGTGTATGTGTGGTCCTTGGAGCAAGGGCCGGGCAGGGACCAGCCTGCAAAAAAACATTAAGAAACCGAAACATTTTCCACTGAGAAACAGAATTATTGCCCATGGAATTCTTACCCAGCCTGAGAGGCGAGCAGCAGCCCCTCCTTTTCATTAGTTCAACAAAGAGGGTTATTTTTCAAATGAAAACTTTCAGTGTGGAAAACAGTCTAATTCCCGGGGCTTTTTGAGAAGCGAGATTCTCAGTGCTGCAATAAACATGTCTATGTGGACATGCATCTGCAAAGGGCGGTGTGGGCACCCTGGTCAAACCACAGGCAGGCCTGGCCAGTGGGGGACATATGGACTTAGCTTCAGGCCTCTTGAAATAATCCCAGGTAGAAAGGCCAACAGTGGGGGTGAACCATGGCCTGGGAAGATTTGAACTGTTTTGCTAGAGAGGAAAGTGAAAATAAAAATACTTTCTGTAAGTCCATTGAATGATCCCCTTTCTTCTTCTGAGTCAATGACTCCTTCTGGTTAGAAAATAATCTGCAAACTCAAGCCCTCCTTGGTTCACTGGGGTGTGTTCTGCCTTATTGAACTCCTGGCCTTCAGAGTTCTCTTAAACAAAAACCAGTGTGCACTCACAGACCCATGGCTTCCTCTTGAGGTGTTCTCTTCATGAAAGTTCCTGGGTATTTGCCTTTGTTTAAGAGCAGGTAAGAACATCAAGGCAGGCTGCAGGATTCAACTCCAGCTCCATCACTTAAAAGCAGGTGTGCTCACTCTCTCTGGGCCTCAACTTGCCCATCTGCACAGCGGAATGGCAACAGTACGCAGGTCACAGAGTTAGCATGGAGATTAGATGAGAAGATGCCTACAAAGCTCTTAGCACACTTTCAGGGCAAAGGAAAACTCCATAAAAATGTGGCCGTTATTATGAAGTTAAAGGGACGTGGCATATGGTCATAGGCTAACCTTTAAAATTAATAAATACCTTTCTTTGAGGTTTCTACTTTTCCCATCTCACTTGTGGGGAGCATGTTGTTTAAAAAAATAAAAGCAGGCACAAAATAGCCTCTCTGCAAATCGGAGCTTCCTTCTCTAATCAGCCTGTGAATGTTTCGGGGAGTGCTCTATTTAACTTGGCTGGCCCCTAGTTTTGCCGTGAGTAATATATTGGGCTTAATTTCAAACTCCACACAGCCAAGATCACTGGATACTTGAGCTTCCCCACGCTGAGTTGATACAGCTGCTCTGCCCCTGGTCATTGGTGAGCTGTCCCTGTGGATTCCAAAGGATCTTAGCACAAAGAGGTCAAGGGGGATGAGCCAGCCAAGATGGTCAAGGACACGGGTCCCACAGAGAAGGTGCCTGAGTGAGACAAGACTGAAGAGACCTGGGGAGCTCTAAAGGGCAGTCAGAGGAAGCTGAGACCAAAAGACGATGGCCAGGGGTTGTGGAGAGAGAGGAGCTTGGGGAGAATAGTGTTGGAGCACCCTTGCTCCTATGAAGGGAGCACAGGAGGTGAGAAGAAACCATCCAGATTATGACGTTGCCAAAATGATAAACTGAGGGTGCTAAAACTCTCCAAATTAGGATTTCTGAGACCAATTAGATCAGATGATGGATGCTTGCTTTAAAAAGTATTGAGCGTGGATTTCTTTTAAACACAGGCTTCATTTCAAATGGAACTGAATAAACCAAATTCAATTTAGACATGTTTTTCCCCAGAAACTCAGCTCTGGCATGAAAGAAGTTTGCCTGAGGCCACTAGAGAACACAGTCGGAGGGACTACAATGTGTGTGGACAAACAGGGCAGAGTGTGAATTTTGAGGCCAGTCTAGCCTCAGTGACAGGCAGGCTGGTGCTTTCTTTCCAGGCTAGGAAATGTCTCTTTGGCTTCTGAGGTAGCAACACCCTTACCTTAAAAGGTTTGGATTGATGATCTGGACCTAATAAAAGCCCCGTCTCAAGTCTGATGGGAAACCCAAGCATTTCCAAAGTGAAAGATAATGAAGATGTCCTAGAAGCACTATGATTATGAATATACATTATAAATGATAATTACAATTAATCATATTGGCCTTCATGATCTCCCAGCCTTATAACTTAACACTGGTAGATTCATCTTCCCTGGGTTCTTTTAAAAAAAATTTTGCCTCAAACTACAAATTTTCCCCTTTATTTAATTTGTGCTGGTGTCTGCTTTCTGATTGATTTCTCTGTCTCCTGAAGACAAGCATATGATGTGGAGTGAGGTTCGGGTATTATATAAAGTTGGGGAGTCATGATGCCCTGTACATTCTAGAACTTCAGAATATTCTTGGCCCCTTTGTGAGGCCCTGGAGCAGCTCATCTGCTTGTTTCAATACTGTCACAATCCATTTATGCCCCTACATGTCATCCATGGTCAGGCATTCTCTGATCCCTTTCTGCAATCTCAATCAGGCTCCTTTTTTTATTCTCTCTCATAATCCCCTCTTTTCCCCCAAGCACTATTCATGGTTTTAAATTATTTCTTTACATTTATTTGGTGTTTAGCTCCTCACTAGATGTGAGCTCAGTAGGAGAGGGATCACGTCTATTTTGTTCACCACCATGTAATGAGTATCTAGTGTGGGGCCTGACATAGGGAAGGGGCAAATAAGTAATTGCTGAGTGAAAGAAAGAAGTGAGCTGCACAGTTCAGAATAGCATGCCCCATAAAATGAAGTTCTCTCTTCTCTCTTTTGCCATCGACACCAAACGTTCACTATCTCCTTAAATACCATTGCTATGGATTGAATCATGTCCCCCAAAGTGCCAAGTATTAGAAAGTTAACACCCACTATGACAGTGTTAAGAGGTTTGGAAATCCTATTATTGTAACTGAAGGGTGAGATCTTGAAGAGGTGATTAGATTGTGAGGACTGTGCCCTAGTACATGGATCAACCCATTGACAGTATTAACCTGGTCATGGGCATGGTTCTGATGGTTCTAAAAGGACAGAACGTAAGGAGCTCTTCCTCTCTCTTGCTTCTGCCATTTCACCATATGATACCCTGCATTACTGGAGTCACCATCAAGAATAAGGCCCTCATCAGATGTGTTCCTTGGACTTTGTACTTCCCAGATTCTAAAACGATAAGCAATAAATATTCTTTCTGTCTTAGCCCATTTCTGTTGCTTATAACAAAATACATGGAACTGGGTAGTTTATAAGAAAACAAAATGTATTGCTTACAGTCTCTGAGCCTGGGAAGTCCAAAGTCCAAGGAACACATCTGGTGGTGGTGACCGTGACCCCTTCCACATTGCAAGATGGTGGAAGCAGAGAGAGCAGAGGGTAACCTCCTCATTCACTCTCCTTTTAAAGCCCTCAGAACCACGCCCATGACCACCATTATTAATCCTTCATTATGGCATGCTCCTACAATCTAATCATCTCTTCAAGGCCCCGTCTTTCAATTACTATAATAGGATTTCCCACCCTGAACAGTTACAGTGGGGATTAAGCCTCAATGAGGCGGCGGGAGGGGGGGCATCCAGTCTACAGCAGTTTCTTTACAAATCACCCAGTTTCAGGTATTTCTGTCATAAGCAACAGAAACAGACTAATACAGCCATGAGGGTGAGTGATTTCCCACATGCCAAGTCCAGTAGCTGTCTCGTGCCTCATTCCTCTGCCACTCTGGGGAGTCTGGGGCCATCAACTCTGCCTGCTGGAAGGCTGCTTCCTTGGCTCCAGGGCTCCAGGCTCCTGTCCTCTGTGCTCACTAATTCTTTTCTCCTCTTTCTAAGGGAGTAGAGACCACGGTTGAGGACTCAGCCTAATGGTAGCGCTGCTCCCTACCTTGATGGCTCTTTCACTGTCTTGGCTCCAGCCTCCAGCTTTATGTTGGGGAAGCTATGAAGTCTGTGAAGTCTCCCCGTCTAACCCTGAAACACCCTTCCTCCTGCCTTCTTCTTCTGGAGACGTCGTCACCATCCCCCCAGTCACTACGTTGGAAAACTCGGAGTCTTTCCTCAACATTGTTCCTCATGTTCACCATAAAAATATTGAAAATAACCCTGAAACACCCTTCCTCCTGCCTTCTTCTTCTGGAGACGTCGTCACCATCCCCCCAGTCACTACGCTGGAAAACTCGGAGTCTTTCCTCAACATTGTTCCTCATGTTCACCATAAAAATATTGAAAATATTTGGTGTCTTCTCACTGTCTGACTCAAGTCTCTTGATATTCTGAACCTTCCCATCTTTCTGCAATTTCTCTGCTACACATCATACAAATAATTATTTCCAAGTTTCCCAATTGCCAATAATGCCTTTTCTTCTATTTACACCACTAAAATTCTACCTTTCCTTGAAGGTTTATCTGAAATACTTCCCACATTAAGTTTTTCTTGAGCTTTCTAATCAATTATAACTTCTGTCAACATACTGTATACCTTTCAGTTGGCATTCTCTTAATTTTTTATTGTTTAATGGATTTCTGTGTATTTGTCTGTATCCTTTAGGGAAAGCCTAATAAATAAATCCCTGGACAGACTGAACTAGATAAAAAAAGAATTGACATAAAGTACCAATATGTACCCTACAGACATTAAAAAAAATGAATAAAATACTACCAAAATTTTATATTAATTAATTTGAAAATGGAGGTGAAATGGATAAATTCCTTTAAAAAGGCAAAAAAAAAAAAAGGATATAAGAAAGAGACAATTTGAATATTTGTATACTTATTAAAGGAACTGAATTCATAATTTAAAATTCCCCATAAAAAAATCTTGAGACCCAGATGTTTGAGTGACAAACATTTGAGGAAAAAGTAGTTTGAATGTTACAAAAACTCTTCCAGGGATTGGAAAACAGAAGATATACTTTTCTGCTCATTTTATGAGCCCAGCATCACCTTGACACCGAAACTTGTCAAGGACATTCCAGGAGAGGAAAATTACAGGCCAGTCTTCCTCTGGAACATAGATATAAAACTCCTAAGCAAAATATTAGCAAATCAAATTGAGAACTATATTAAAAGAATTAACTATCGTGACAAACCAAAATTTAATCTAGAAATGCAAGGTTGGTTTAACACTTAAAAATCAATCAATGTAATTCAGCACAATAACAGAAAAAAGAAGAAAAACCATATGACCATCTCAAAAGATAAATAAGAAGAATTTATTAATTCTGCTCTCTCTCTCTTGCTTCCTCTCTCACCATGTGATCTGCTTGTACCCACCGGCTGCCTGCTGCTTTCCGCCATGAGTAGAAGCAACCTGAGGCCTGTGCCAGATGCAGCTGTCCCAGAATCGTAAGCCAAATAAACCTCTTTCCTTTATAAATTACCCAGTCTCAGGTAATTCTGTTATAGCAACACAAAATGGACTAATACAGTAATTTAGACAAGAAAAAGGAATTTCAAAATTTAGAACTAAGAGAGACATAAACCTGATATTATCTGTAGACGTGATTGTATACATAGAATCTATAGGTAAATTATTAGAATGAATAAGTAAATTTAGCTAAACTAATGAATAAAGATCAACATACAAAAATTAATTATATTTTTGTATACCTGCAACTAATATTACAAAATAATATTTTAAATATTATCGATATCATTTACAATAACATTTTAAAAATCAAGCACCCTGATAGGAATAAATTTAGCAAAATATGCACGTGACCAATGCATAAAAAATGCAAAACATTACAGAGAATAGTTTTTTAAGATTTAAATAAATGAAGGGATATACCATGTAAATTGGATTGGAAGACTCAATATTGTAAATATGTCAGTGCTCTCCAAATTGGACTGTTGCCTTGATGCAATACCAGTCAAAATCCCAGCAGGTTTTCTCTCTTTCTTTCTTTCCTTCCTTTCTTCTTTCTTTTTTCTCTTTCTTCTCCCTTCCTCCAATTCTTCCTTCCTTCTTCCCTTTCTTCTTTTCTTTTTCTTTTCCCTTGTGAAAATTGGTAATACTAAAATTCACATGGAAATACAAAGGGTCAAAAATAGTCCAGATAAAATTGAAGAATAAGAAAAGTGAAGGACATGTCTCACCAGGTATCAAAACTTATTATAAAGCTATAGTAGATAAGACAGTGTGATATTGGTGTAAATAGAGACAAATAGGTCCATGGGATGTAGTTGCGAGTCCAGAAACAGAGCTGCATATAAATCACCTGATTTACAACAAGGGCACCACTGCAATGCAGTGTGTAGAGAACAGTCTTTTTAATAAGTGGTTAGGTTAATTGGATTTGCAGAAGAAAAAAATTAGTTTGACCCGTATCTCACACCATATACAAAAGTCAATTACAGATGGATCATAGACTTAAGTGTAAAGAATTGAATAAAGCTTCTAAAATATGGTATATGATCCTGGCGCAGGTAAACCTAAACAAGATTTAAAAATCACTAACCATAAAACAAAAGATTGATTGTAGTGATTTTTATGTTTTTATTATCAATAATTTCATAATTACTGTTAGATTATTTGCTTGGCCAAACTCACAACTTTTTAAAAAGCTTTCTTTATTTTTCCATCCAATGAGGTGGGAGTGTGGGGTTTGGAATAGAAGCTCTTTCTTGCTCTTTAGCTCCAGCAATAAAGAGCCAGGTGATCTGAAATGCAATAGGAAAGGGGGAGAAAAGAAGATTCAAAAATGATAACTAGATAAGTCCTTCCCAGCTGCCCACAGTGGTTTAACAGATTGCTTTCCTTACAGATTTAGCTAAGAAGCGTGTGACCTGAGTCCATTTAGGGAACTATTTGGCTTCGCTTTCATTTTTTCTTTTTCAAAATAAATCCTCTAGTCCTCAATTGGAGACACTGAAGAAACCAGGGAGTTTGTATTTTTTTAATCCATATGAAGGTTTGGGCCAGGAATTTTTCAAACACTGGAATAAATTTTTAATTTGGACTTTGATATCCAGACAAGCCCAGCTCATGTTCTCTTGGGTCTGCTTCCCAAAGACCAGACTTCAAACAGCCCCTGCTCGCTGTCTCAGCAGCAGCAGCAGAGAGCTCTGCACGGCCAGGGCGGCAGCAGGCCACAGACACCGCCGCACGTCCTGCCCGTCTGCACTGGACCCCGTGTGCTCCGGACCCCGTGTGCTCCCTGGCCCTGCAAACCCACACATCCTATTCCGTGGATCTAAAGCAGAGCTCCTCAGAGGAGAATGAACGAGTCCGCAGGCCAGCAGGGCAGGAAATGCTGGGGACGTTGCATTTCCACCTGGGGACCCTGCCTGAAACATTCTCAGTAACACGGGGTTAGAATCTTGCGGGGAAAAGGCAAATAAATGCTATTTTGTTTTGCTTTATCATTTGCTTCTTCTTATTTCTGTTTCCAACTTTGTCTTTTTAAGTTTGAATTGTGGGAGAAATAGATGTGTTTCTCACAGATGAGACCCCAGAGAACCTTTGGTTTAACTCTTAGTTTAACTTCCTGAGACTCGACTGACAAAACAGAGAACGGGAGGGAATTAAAAAAAAAAAAAAGAAAAGAACCGATTTTCTGCGACAAGTATAGAAGCAGCTCATTTCCTTTTGGAGACCTGGACGGGAGACCATAAGTAATTGAAACGTAATCCCCAGAGTCCCTCAGAAAAGTGACCACCCTGGGGCTGTTACCATCATTTCCTGTTCATTGTCACCTGAAATAACCAATTGTGGAAATGGCATGGGGGCCAGAAGCAAAGGAATGTAGTTTGGGGAACGTGTAGCCCCCTCATGTCCTGTAATGAAATACAAATGATTTAACAGCAGTACTGACAGGTTCTCAGAATAAATCGTTTCCATTCTCACCACTTCAAATCACTTAATGGAACTGCCCTGAGACAGACTGGGGGAGTTGGCTATTGGTCACCAAGCTCTGGGACAATTCCCCGTTACCAATGGGAATAAACCGAAGTTCTCACCTAATTTACTGCTCTTCCCTAAGGCTGAGGGGCAGGTACTCTTCCTATCGCAGGGGAGTCTAGAAGTTAAAGGTGGCCAGATAATTGTGAAGTCTTTCCAAGAATCCTCTACCTCCATCCTTCAGCATTGACTCTGAAGTGGCTTCTTGCAAGCTCAAGTGCTCACATGTGCAGCTATTGCTTGGCTAGCCTGTTTTGTTTGTTTGTTTGTTTTGTTTTGTTTTGTTTTTACTACAAGTGCCTGGTCAGACCTTCTATGGTTTGGATGTTTGAATGCAATAGTCACTCCAAAATTCACGTTGAAACTTAATTCCCAATGCAATAGTATTAAGAGGTGGGGAATTTAGGAGGTGATTAGCCATTAGAGCTCTGCCCTTGTGAATGGGATTAGTGCCCTTAAAAAAGGGCTTGAGGAAGCCAGTTTGTCCCTTCTATTCCTTCTGTCCCTTCTGCCATGTGAGGACTCAGCACAAGGTGCCTTCTTGGAAGCAGAGAACAGCCCTCACCGGACACTGAACCTACTGGTGCCTTGATCTTGGACTTCCCAGCTTCTAGAACTGTAAGAAATAAATTCCTGTTGTTTATAAATTATTCAGTCTAAGGAATTTTGTTATAGCAGCCAGAACAAAGACAAGACCTAATTATGCCCCTCTGTGTATTCTCCCCACTTTCTCCCAATCTTTCTCTCATTCCATTGCAACAAATAAGGTTTGGAACCTCTCCTGATTTTTTGGAAAAGCCAAGTTCTTCTGTGCACTAGATCAGTCCAGAGTTACAAGCTCATGAACTGTGCTTCTTGGTGAGTTCGTCCATTGTCCTCTTGGCCTCATGAGCACTTTGGCCATGCCTGTGTATTAGTCCACCTGCTTCCTGCAGGCTGAGAACACCTGGGAAGAGGAACCTGCTGTTTTCCATCTTTGTATTCCTACCATCTTCCAGAACATGTATGGAACAAATATCTGAGGAAGGAAGGAGGGCAGGAAGAAGTCTTAGCCTCATGATTCAGTTCCCCAGGTCTGGTTACAAGCCAATAAAACACACAGAAACAGAACTTCCAGGGAAGCTTCCCGGAAAGTCTTTATGCCAGGATGGAAACTCTGATATGAATGCCACCACAATACTGGTAGGATCAGGATGGCCAGGCAGCCCCACTGCCTCCCAGACCTATCAAGTTTGTGTCATTTCTTCATCAGCTACTCAGAGCCTTACCTCCAGCCCTTGTTATCCCACACCAG
Source organism: Galeopterus variegatus (assembly GCF_000696425.1). NCBI lineage: Eukaryota > Metazoa > Chordata > Mammalia > Dermoptera > Cynocephalidae > Galeopterus > Galeopterus variegatus. The sequence continues at coordinate 10,051 of NW_007728126.1, read as the reverse complement.
GTGGCCATCCTGGGCAGATCATGTGTCCAAGCTCCCTTGACCCACTCTCCATTATTCCATTACAGTCAAGTAATCATTCCCAAAGGACAAATCCTGCCACTCTCCCATTCAAGAGTCAGACACTCACTCCCAGGCCCCATCTCACCTTCAATGTTCTCCAGCATTGGTGGTGGTCCCACCCAACTCTCCAGACATCCCAAGGACCCTCAGACAAATCTTCTTATCACAGCTTGCCTAGTTCCACCTTGGGTCTTTCGATGCTTCTCTGCCGATAGGTATTTCATCTTTTATTTCATGATGCAGTTAAAGTATTGTTTCAAGAAACCTTCCTATAAGGGACTCAATCCGGTGGATGTGTCTCATACTTTGTATCACCTCCTTGCTTGGGGACCCCATCTGGACCATATCCTCACCACCCTTCTCCTCCTCACCCATTCCTTCTGTAAATGCACATTTAGCAAACTCTACCAGGAGCGAGGCCCACACATTGTAAGTGGCAGAGCTGTGATTCAAATCCAGGTCTACAAACTAGAGAGCCTGACGTCCATCACAACACTACACTGTCCCCACCTGAGACCAGGGCGGTTGCAGCCTCCTTGCTTTTGCTTTGGCTTCCTGTCTCGGTGAAGAGAAGGATGGCACTGGCCAGAAAAACAGGGGTCTTGCCAGTCGGGCTGCAGCCTCCAGGGTCCCTCTCTTCCATGGTTTCCATGCACCACGTTTGAAATACAATGGCTGTGCAGGCCCCCGGGGATGCCGTTCTTGGAGTACAGGACAGCAGGCTGGCTTCGAAAAGGGACCTGAGATCAGGATAGGAAGAGAAAAGCATTCCTCCCTCCTCCTCCAATGCTCCCTCGCACACTAAGAGGACAGCTTCGTGCGTGTTTGTTCCATTGTTGAGCTGGGGAAGAAGGAAAGCAAGTGAGAGAGACGGAGGCAGCGAAGAGAGGAGGATGCGGGCTGGAAGGAAAGTGCCACTGTGCAGGGCACAGCGCACTGGCTGCACCAAGAAAAGGGCCGGGATTTGCACACGAGGGTGGCGCCCTCCTTCCCTTCCAGTAGAGATGCCGGCCTGATCCGTAGCTGGCTGGCCTGGGGAGGAGGAATCTTTGGACACAGGCCCGAGGTTTTGAGTTCACTCAGAGCGGGAGACAAAGACGAGATGGTTATTTGTTTTATGGTAATGATCTCCATGAGGCTCCGAACTCGGGGCCGCCGCCGGCCCGCCACACGGCAGGCCTTCCTCTGGGTGCGAGAGGATGTCCTCGGTTTGGTAGGATCATTTGTTTTTTAAACGAGGCTGTTTATTTTCTCTTCTTTTAATGTTGTGATTTTTTTTCAGACTCACAAGGAGGATACATAATGTACAGCCGAATCTGCAATCTACTATTTTGTCAGCTGCTTGTGTTGATTAAAACTTCAATAAAGATCCTGTGATAAAACAGAGCTATGTTCAAAGGATCTTGTTATGTTTTTAAAAGGCTGAGCTTGGCAGAAAAGATGTAGAATATAGGTTTGCTACCTTGATATTTTTTTTTCCTTTTCCAGATTAGAAAGGGAGCAGAGGGCAGGAGAAACATACAGTGGTTTCAAGGACCTGTGGGGTTGTTAGAAAGCATGTATTTAACCAAATCCCAAATGATAAGCAAGGTCCCATTTAAATGATATGGACATTGTTTATCAAACTGGTGTTAAATGTGTGACCTAATTGCCTCCTCCTCCCATGGCCTGACTGACAGCCTCTCTCTGCAAGAAGTCTCAGCCTAACACAGAGGGAGGGGTGTTGAGCGTGGGCAAAGTGAGGTCACAGAACTCCAGGAATTCCATACCCAGTGACTCACACAACTCGCCCAGGATGATCCATTCCAGCAAGATTTTACTGAACTGTCAGTAACACATTGCCTTAAAGACCAGGGATCACTCAAGGATCCCAAGGGGGAGGTGTCTGCTGTGCCCACCTGCTCCCCACCCCCTTCCCTCCAGACACCCATTCCTGGCAGCTGCCAAAGTCTTCAACTCTTATTCTGAAAGAAGCCAGAAATGGCTGTGCGTGAAAATCAGGCTAGCCAAAGTCGCTGACTTTATGCAGAGCAGGCAAGTGCAGTCAAAACACTTACAGCAATCAATTGGAGTTGTTGGGTAAAGTTTTTTCCATGTCCCATACATTATTGAACAGTTAATTTCGTCTTTGTGCCTGTAAGACATTCCAGCTCTCAGATGACAGCTTTATCCATTAAGGAGTGCGTGGTGACAGCCATGCAGCGAGAGCTTTGTCAGCCCTGCCTGCCGGGAGGCGCGCCTGCATCACCACTGAGAAATCCTGGGACACATCAACATCTTAATCAATATGCGAGAGTCAATTACCGGGGAAGCGAGGGCTTAAGCAGGAGCTGATGATGAGGTTCACGTGCAAATGGGCTTGATCGATATGTGCTGAATCTTGCACGTGGATTCACATCAGTCCTTCCACAAGCCCCAGCCCATGACGGGCAGGCCAGCCACACCCTCTCACAGTGTCTTTTCTGACCCGCCAATTACCTGCTTTACTGGAGTTTCCTGGACTCATTTTTTTGATGGATGTATTGGGAATGAAGAAAGCAGGGCTGAGAGGAATGATGCAAACTGTGGACTGATGCCAGGGAGAACCCTGGAAAGAGCCTGGATAGGCTTTCAAAGACCAAGAGGGAGGGTTTCTGCAAAGATGCCTTCTCTCCTCATTCATGCTCCCTTTTACCCCTGCTTACGGGAAAAACTGACTCAGCTTCAGAGGGAACAGTATTCCTTTTTCACAGACGAGAAAGCTGAGACTTAGAAATGCCAAGTGCCCAGGGTTGCACAGATAGTGGATTCAAAGTTGGGACTTGAACCAAGGTCTTCAGATTCCAGTATGTCCTTCATCTGGTTGAGTCGTATTGCTAAGGGTTAGAGGACTGTAAAAACAAGAATGCCACACATGAACTACAAAAGGAAAAGGAAAAACTATTTTCATGGTTGCATTAGGAATTTCCAGGTGGACCTTGGAGAGTGGAGAATGATGTGACCAGGGTGGGGGAAGAAGGCAGCCTTCTCTGACGGAGGGGCCCTGTGGGTCTGGTGAGCAGCCTGGAGCCATATTAACATCAAGTGGCTGCACCGATGGGAAGGGGGAAGGTGGGGTAGGGCAGCGTTACTCAAGTCAAGTCAGTGATTGTGTTTGGATCACCACGGCCACGATGAGGAATTTGGACTTTATTCTGTACAGCAGCTTTCTCTAAACTAGTATTCTGTGTAGGGCCGGCCCGGTGGCGCACTGCTACAGTGCACCGCTTGGGAGTGCAGCGGCGCTCCTGCCGAGGGTTCGGATCCCACATACAGACCGGCCGCTCACTGGCTGAGCAAGGTGCGGGCACGGCACCAAGGGTTGCGATCCCGTTGGCAGTCCCGGTCCGGTGTGGACGCGGCACCGAGGGTTGCGATCTGTTGCCAGTCACGAAAAAAGACAAAAAAAGGAAAACAAAAAAAAAACTAGTATTCTGTGGAACACTAACTCTGTAAGAGGTTTGCAAAATAAAGGGCATTAAGATTAAAAAAAAATCTGGGAAATGCTGTATATAGACTCATCTCTTCAAAATGTCACAATACACTTTAGCACATCTTCAGGCTTTGAGAAGACCTGGAATGAAAACAGGTATTTCATTTTGTTCAACCCGGTGTACACCTATAAACACCCTTTGGATTTTCCCCAAAGAAGCCTCTGACCAGCTAGCTAGATGGACCAGCTCTCATAAGCGTTCTGCACATTTCTTCAAAATATTCATCACCTGTGCAACTTTTATTCAATGTCTACTTTTGTGTCAGACTGAAAGCGTCATTAGTCTGTTTTGTCCCCTTCCTGGCACAGAGCAGACTCTCACTCCTCCAACGAGGGGATGCGTGTGGAACGCTCCAGGAGCGGGTTTGGGGTAAGGCTGCTCTCAGGCGGAACTACTGGAGGTTCTTCTTGCTCAATATGGTGAACACAGCATCTTACAAGATGAGATCTTGATGATGTTTCTGATGGAAAAAGGCTAAAGCCAGGGAGATAAATCACGGTGCCAGGGAACTCAGTCCAGGATAAGAAGCGGTGAGAGGCAAGATGAACTGGGAATAGACGAGGGCTGATGACTTCCAAAGACATTTCCTAGGAAGAACGGACCAGGTTCTCCCTGATTGCCACCGTGTGGAGAGGTTACGTGTGCAGGCTCCGGAGGACAGACCGAGATCTGAACTCCACACTCGGTAGGGTGACCTCGGGCCAGTCACTTCCCATCTCTGAGCTTGTTCCTCATATATGAAGTGGGAATAATAATAATTATTATTATTATTATATCTTCTTCATAGTATTGTGATGAGGACTCAGTGAGACTATGAACCCAAATGAGGTAAAGCAAATGGCACATAGGAAGAATTCAATTAAAGTTAGCTATTATTATTAATAAATGGCAACTACTCTTAATATAAAGAAAGACAGAGTGAAAATTGTTTCAGATGTATTCAGTATTTCAGATGTAAGTAATTGGGAAATTGGGGACATTGGCTAAAATATGGAATTTTGGGAGGGAAATGGTTTGTTTGGGGGCATGTCAAATTTGAGGTGAGACCATGATGTTTGTTTATTCATTTACTTATTTATTTTATTGATTATACATTTTGATGGGGTGAGAGCTGACTGTTAGCACCTGTGCCCAAATCGTGCTGAGCAAATCAATGCTAACAGTATGCCCACCACCTCAAATTGCAATTATTCCCCTGTCCCCCACCCAACCCCTCCCCAATTCCCCTCTCCCGCACTGCCCCCATCCTGGCAACCCTAGGTCTGTTTTCTCCCTCTGCAAGTCCAACGCACCACTGCAGTCTTTCTTTCCTTCCTTCTTTCCCTCTTTGCTCCCACTTACGAGTGAGGACATGGGGTATTTTTCCCTCTATGCCAGGCTTATTTCACTTAACGTAATTTTCTCCAAGCTCATCCATGTTGCTGCAAATGGCATATTTTCATTCTTTTTTATGGATGAATCGTATTCCATTGTGTATACATACCACATTTTCCTTATCCAGTCATCCATCAGTGGACATTTAGGTTGGTTCCATATCTTGACTATAGTAAATAGAGCTGCGATGAACATTGGAGCGCAGGTATCCCTTTGACATGATGATTTCCATTCCTTTGGGTATATACCCAGAAGTGGGATTGCTGGATAGTATTATATTTAAATGTCCCACAAGCAGCTAGGTGCACAGAACTGAAACCCTAAAGAGAGGTCAGCAAAGGGCATAGAGATTAGCATAGAAATCATGGCTGAAATTATGAGGATAGATGAACAACTCTAGAAAGAGAATAGAAAGAAAGGGCAGAGAGCAAGGGACTGCCTTATTTGGGGAGCAGGAGAACAAAAAGGGAAGTCGACCTCATTGCTGTTATGAGAGGATGCTGTGGTTCTCAGGCCGCCTTACACAGCTGAGTAGCATCTCATCACCTGGGCCTGGGAAATGCTGCCGTGTGGACTAAAGCTTAAGTGCTACTTGCAAGAGATGTGAAAAGTTCCTGTGGCAACTTCTTATGGAAAATCCTCACCCCAGTTATTTTCCATTCCTGCTGAGACATCCTTATGTCCCTCAGGTTATGATATAAATATTTTACAAAGTACAGAGGGTTGAGATGTCTTAACACTTTAACTGAAAACTCATTTTTTTTGAAAGTTAAAGGATATATTTTCCACTTCCAAAAATATGAAACTCTTGATTAGACAAAGAAATGGAAGCATTATATTGCACTAGTTTGTGCAATGCTTCTCAGGGTTTCAAAGTACTTAAAATACACTTCCTTTTTCCATGAGGTTTCTAATGCCCATCATCCAAGTTTAAAATTGGGTAAGGACTAATCAGAGTGCTCAGAACATAGTTGGTGTTGAGTAGACATGTGTCCTCTTCCCTTAAGAGATGAATGTTGAAGCGTGCGGTCTACAGACTCAGGTAGGTGAGTCATCTGAGATACTTCCAGCCTAGACTAAACTCCATTAGCAGAAAGGAGAATAACTGTGACAGGATGCAGGAGAGCAGAAGAGATATTCTGGAAGGTGAATAGAGAGCTCTTCGTGAGGAAGTAAAATTGTGGGAGCCCAGGATAGAAGAGATGACCCACAGTTCATGAATGGAGTGTAGGTATTGATACTAAAAAGGGATCCCTTTGCTGACTGTGCAGAAAGAGTTGACCAACCTCTGCTAAGCGAAGTTCTGTCAAAACTATCCGAGGGACTACTGAGCTCCAACTCTCTCTGTGGATCACCATCATCCTATAAAGAACAGGAAGATGTGAAGTGACCAAGGAATGAATGTCACAAGGCTGCATCAATCCTGCATCGGCTCACCATCTCCACTGTGTGTCTAGTGTCCTGTTCCTGCTTCTTTATTATACATGTGGTTAGGAAACTAGGCAGCTTTGGGGAGACATGGTTTCTGGTACCAAAGAGCATCACACTAACTCAAAGTCTGTGTCCTGGGCTTGGTTGGCCTTCATTTTTATCAGAAGAGGGTGGGTAACATGTGAGAAAAAAAAAAACTGGCCCTGTAAAGTTATCCAGAAAGAATGACATATTTGTCTGTTAAGTATAAATAAGAACAGCCATGAAGATACGGCCCTGTGGTGCTAGGTTTTCACTCCAGCAACATTCATCTATTGCCAGGAAACGCTAGATTTAGTACCTGAGGGACTGGAGTTTCAAATACCTTATACTTTTTTTTTTAATACTCTGCCAAGAATTTAAATTGGTAAAAGCTGGGGACTGACAAAACTTGATCCCCAAGAGCTTTTCTGGCACTGGTTTATCAGAGAATATGGTGCCATTATTTTTATTATAATTATTATTTTTTTCTTTGGTGGG
>NW_007728126.1:0-2548 GCF_000696425.1 Galeopterus variegatus | reverse complement strand
CTTCTCACTGCACGCACCTCTGTCCCCATCCCCAGGTCCCCACCGTGGCGTACACCAAAACCACTCAGCACTGCTTCGTAAAGCAGGGACAGCGTGGAAGAGCAGAAGACGCCAGAAACAAGTCAGAATGCCTGGGTTCGAGTCCTGGTGCCGTCATTTTTTAGCAATGTGACTTCGGACAACTTAGATGTTTTTGGATTTTTCATCTGTAAAATGATAATTGGATTTTCCTCTGAGGGCTGGTGGGGGGATGAAATTAAACAAAGTAAGTTATGTGAAAATGCTTGCACCACGAGTTCCTTAATCTACAAACGCTGAGTCCGGGGATGGGGAAGAAGGAGAGAACAGGATGGAGCAGGGTTGTGGGTTTCCCTCCAAGGTTAGGCTCTTGACATAGACATTCTAGCTGAGAAAACAACTGCCACCATGGAGACACATAAAACAAGAAGACACTATTTACGGTACAGCATCTTTATGGTCCCTCATTGCTCCCTGCAGCCGTATTCCTGACTCCCTTCAGATCCTCCTCTGATTTTACCCACAAGCAATTTCCAGGGTCAGCTCGCCGCGCTCGGGCCCAGGGCGGCAGCTGCGGCAGCCCAAGCCTTCTCGAACAGACCCGGCCTGTCGGATCCGGCTGGAACTGATTCGAGTTTTATTATACAATTAGATCAAGTCTCTTAGGTGTAGTAGCCCTCCTCATACTTAGAAGAATAGATTAGCCATTAGGACTTTGTATATTTTTCCCAGTAATTGACACCACATCCCATTTTCCTCACCAAAGGGAAATAGAACCGCATAAAACAATCATGATTTGGGGGGCAGGAGGCGGGGGACGGGGCATCCACAAGCGGCGGTGTCTCCGTCCCTGCCTCAGTCCACTTTCTTTCCCCAGCTTTGCATATCTCCAGAAGACAGGCAGAGCAAGCCTCATTTTGTGTTGTTTTGTTGTTTTTCCATTCCAGAGCCCCTCAGGCTCAGACTCCCTAAGCACTTTACTAAGAATAAACCAAGCATCATTTCTGCCACTGCTGAAGGGCAGCCACCACTGAACAGGAGCCTGGACATTCTTTAAAAGCCCGCAGAAACATCACCAGGACGTAATTGCTCCTATTTTTTGTTTGTTTGTTTTTAGCACCTCCAGGCTGTCCCAGGATAGCTCCATTAGACACCTTTTCCCTCGATATCACCTTCTTGTCCTGGTCAGGGAGAAGGGGTTGGCTGTAGGTGGTCCAAGAAGCAGTGATCCGAGGATCTTTGGTATCCCAAGTTGGGGGAGAAAGGAGAAAAAAAAAAAGTATTCAAAGCCCAGAGAGGGTTCAAATCCCAGGTCCATTTTTGTCCCCTCCTTTCAACTACTGAAAGCTTACATTTTGTGAAGAACAGGAAGAAACCCACCTGACTGGGGCATTCAAACAGGGACCAATGCGACACCTAGGCTGGCTTTGCCTGTCTTTGGCACGGCTCGTGTTTGCAGTGGGCCTCCATGTTGCATCTTACCAAAAGCAGACACCTCAGGCCAGGCAGGCTACATCCACACGAGTAAAACAAAACAGACGTCCTCAGATGTCTGGTCAAACATTCGTTTCCTCTGGTCACATCCTAGCAGCCCAAACTCAGATTCCAACTGTGAGGCCCAGTGGCACCAGCAGACATCTGCTATGGTCCACCCATGCTGCAAACATCTGCGGGCTGAAGGCCCTTCCCAACCACAGCGATCTTTGTGCCAAGGCTTGATGGGTCCTTGACAGCTTCCATAATTGCCCATAGACCTGTCTGTGAGGTTGCCTGGTTGCAGACACAGACAAGAGCCATCTGCAGAGAGAGGTGGTCACTGTCCTCTCCCTCCCATCCTTCCTGGATGGACCATCAGACAATACAGCCAGCAGCACCAGAGTCAGTAGACATGAAATGTTGTAAGTACATTTTTTAGCTTGGGTCGATGTGTCCAAAGGGGCTCCTTGCTAACACGTCCAGGTTGATTCCTGGGAGAGAAGCTGAAATGCCCATTTGCCAGTAAGATCAATAAACCCACTCAGCTCTGAATATAGAACTTTCCTCAGGTGCCCTCCAACCAAGTCAGGCTGTGCTGGACTCTCCTAATGGCAGGGTGATCCAATATGCCACCCAGGACTGATACGTCACCAAGAGTTCACTTTCCCAAGGAAAAAGCCCTAAAGCTTTCAACTTGGTCCCCAAGACCGTGAAAAAATCACGAGATAGAAAGTGACTTTTCTTTGGCCACAACTGGTGATGACTTGTGAACATGTCTCTTGCCCAACTTGGCTTCAGCTAAAACCTACTGTTTTGAATACAACTTGGGCCACTCTCCACCCCCTTCATACACTACCTCTAGGCACCCCCTGCTAAGTCCTAAGAGGCCCTCTAACTAAGAGCACAAAATGAGACTGTAATCATAACTCCCTGGCTGGTTCTGAAAACATGCAGATGTAATTTTTTTCCTCTTCTCAACATACATATGCCCCTTCATTATTTTTAAAAATTTCCCTCACTGCTTTCCCCATTCCGTACCCCCCCCTTCCCCTCA
>NW_007728125.1:330752-332818 GCF_000696425.1 Galeopterus variegatus | reverse complement strand
AAAAAACAACATTATCGAAAAATAGTAAAAACATAGGGATAGGTAATTCTGAGAAAAAAATAAATATTTGAAAAGCTGATCAGCATTACTAGATAATCAAGGAAATAAAAATTGAAATAATAGTGTAATAATTATTATTGATTATCTCTGGTTTGGCACTGGTAGAGACAAGGGGTCACTTATATGTTGCTGATGGGGAGGGTTCTGTAGCAGGATGTGTCAAACTCAAAAGTGGGCATGATGGTGAACCACTAATTCTGTCTCTAGAAAAATATGTTACAAATTCTCATGTGTACAGGTAGATGAAAAAAGTTCATTGAAGCATAATTTATTAATAGTAAAAATATGGACAAAATTCTCAACGATGAGGAAATTGTAAATAAATTTATATTATATCTCCATTATGGGAAACCATGACATGATTAAAAAATGAAATAAATTATACGGAAAGAACTTCAAGATACATTTTAAGGGGAAAAAAATCAAGTAGCAGTAAATAAGTAAGGAATTTACATACTTACTAATTCATATACTTCTAGGTTTTGGAATAATTTATAAAGTATTCCTGTATTACTTATGTAATGAAAAAGCAATACAAATATGAGATTCTGTATGGAATCTCTAGCTTTCTCAAGGAAATATAGGGCTCAATTATATTTAAAAATTTATTTTAATTTTTATACTCTACTTTGCATGGGTGTTTTAAAAAAGCTCAACAAAATTAAAAATTGTGAAAAAATATAGTAAAACCTACTATCTTGGAAAGAACAGAATATTTAGAATCATAGAAATTTGTACACTTATTCTTTATACAATCTCATAAAAAATCGCTTGAAATCTAAACGTCAGTTTTTGAAACCATATCTGTCCTTTTTGACTTTTCATTGATATAATCATATCTACCTAACTCAATTTCTGGAGTTTCTGTCAAATTCAAAGGGATTCTATAAAATCTCTTTTACAAACAGCATGACATTCTATATATTGATAGGTGTAGACATAGATATTGTGTTAGGTTGAGACTATTGGACAAAAATATAAATCAACCCATGTTTTCTGGGGTTTTTCCTTATATAACTCACTTTTATTCATACTAGAATCTATAAACACAACTCAAAATGTAATCTTCTACTTCTCAAATATGTTTTATAAACGGGAAAAAAGCCATCCTAATTGTTTCAGAAGTCAATATTCAAGTTTTTTGCTTTTCTGTAATCAAAAAGTCTTCATATGATTGAAAGAAGAAAAAAATTGTGTTTACTCATAAAAGACAGAATTGGTTAGCAGCTTGTCACAAGTATTATATGGCTGTCCAGAGACAATGTAATCATAAAAAGCAGAAACTATATTTGTGTGTTAATTTAGGAAAACAAAAAACTATTAGAATCATTAAAGAAATTAATGTTTTTGCCTTAAAACTGCTTAGGTTAAATATCAAATGTTAAATAATTAAGATAGAAAAATAGATGAGATGGTATAGATTGGTAGGTAGATAGATGCATGCATGCATACGTATACACATACAATCAAGGAAATATAAAGACAAAAGTTCATAAATAATACTCAATAAAAAATAAATCATTTTCATTTGTTTATCTAATATTTACCCAGAACCTTTTACAGAAAATAACTGACTAATAAGCAACTTCATGGTTGGAAGGTAATGTGCAAAAATAATTTTAATGGTGAAATATGAATGTTTTCTTTAGAAATTGACAGCTCACAAAGGAGAAAAAAGAAAAGAGAGGGAAGACGCAGTAAGAAAATGATTTAGATTGAAGGTTATAGCAGCTGTGCAAATAAAGAAAATGGTGCAATCAATAGCTCACATTCTTCTGATGGATCATTGAGAAAGCTGTATGTCAATAGTTTTGACGTCAAGCTCCTGGAGAAAATAATGCACAAAGAAAATGGTGCAATCAATAGCTCACATTCTTCTGATGGATCATTGAGAAAGCTGTATGTAAATAGTTTTGACGTCAAGCTCCTGGAGAAAATAATGCAGTAAAATATGCAAGCAATAAGCTATAAAGCATAAAGAATCTTGCAGTCACTTCTCTAACAGC
>NW_007728125.1:294718-330299 GCF_000696425.1 Galeopterus variegatus | reverse complement strand
TAAAATATGCAAGCAATAAGCTATAAAGCATAAAGAATCTTGCAGTCACTTCTCTAACAGCACATACAGGCCACTGATCAGCTGATTTATATATTTAAGAAACAACTCAGGATTCATTATTTAAAAAAAATGACAAAAAACTGCAACCTTTGATGGAAAACTGAGTAAAAGTTGGAAGGGTGGACTACTCTGCTGAATCATGGGTACTATGCAAATGACAACATGATGGCCCAGACTTCAGCCTCAAAGCTAAATCAAGTCTGCAAATGGAGAAATGTCTCTCACCTTAAGATTTTTTAATAAAATAAAGTAACAAAAGTTAATGGCCTGCCAGATGTTCACCACAGGGAGTTTGTTTCACGGAAATTGAAGGAGGAACTTAATTTTGAATTTATGGGAAGATTTACCCCCCATTTTTCTTTGTTTGTCCCAGGTTGCTTTTCAGCTTTGTTGACCAAAGCCAGAAGTGCCACACTGGGACTCTTTCAGGGCTATTCATCTCTGCATTAGAACAAGATGTGTTTAATGTTCCCTTTATTTTATTTTTTCTTTCCAGGGTATAGGTAGAAGTAGCAATAAAATTATCCTGAAACTGACAATCGCTCTGACAACTTTTGATCAGCTCAACTGAAAATGAATCAAGTGAAGCAGCAGAAATATCTTGAAGCATAGACAGATATTCAAGGTGTAGCATTCTGTGAAACAAGACACTTTGTTTTTCAGCTTCCATATTTAGGGCAAGTATGTGTGTGTGCTGTTCATTTAAGCATTTTTGAAAATGAAGTGAAATTGAAAATTGTACTTGGGTGGTCGCCAAGATTATATAAACACATAATAGTCAAGGATTCAATTTTTTCAATGCTCTCTTAGGTCAAGGAGTTAGGGACCTATGTGTTTATGCCCTGGGAGGGGGTTGAAGCAAGAAGGAGAAAGGAGAAGGAAAGGAGGGGAGTTGAGAATGAAAAAGGAACAAAAGCAATCAGCTATTCCTCATATTATAGAACCAAAGCTATTAATTACTTAAGGAGTATGTTTAACATCCATATACGTGTGGAATTCTGTACAAATGCCAGAGTCAGTCCCTAGTCTCTTTATGAAAGGCTCCCAAACTGAAGTGCGAATAGAAATTACCTAAAAACTTGCAAAATTGTGGACTTGCAGACCCCACACCAGAGAACTTGTATTTTTGAAGATATCTCAGGAAACTTTTCGTCAGATGGTGCATAACCCACAATTGCAAAATACCACTATAGATTCTAACAGAAAAACATAAAAATTTGTTATGGTAATTTTACCAAACTATTGTCAGTGGCTCCCTTTTCTCTATTAGCAAAAACTAGGCTTATGATTTTTGTAAAAATGTATATTACAATATGTTTTTATAGTTAACTGAAAGAGAAAATAAAAATCTAATAAATATTTGTTGAATATACAATTGAAAGAATAAATGTGCAAACAGATTTACCCAACATGTAATCCTCTGGATACTCAAATTTTGTTACACAGAATAAGAAATCCCTACTTAAATCTGATTAACTTCCTGCACAATTTAAAACCAATTAAAACCAACTCTCATTTTAAAACATAATAAGCAAAAGAAATACATTAGTAGACAGTACATACAACATTGCAAATACTTTCTCCACTGGAAGATATTGCTCTAATGCCCTTACTGTTGTAATTGGTGGTAAAAGCAACAAAATGCTCAGGATCCATCACTGAAGGAAGACATACAAACAGAATGAAGACTACATAAGTTACCTAAGCAATCTTGCACTTTTTCTTTCTTTATTTTTTATTTGTGCATTTTAATGAAGTACAGAGTTATATTTCAACACATATATACAATGTTTAAAGGCAGTATTTCTCAAAGCTTAGCCATTTGTATAATATCTTCATAGTTTTGGTCATATCCTTGTAAGACATACTAATGTATCATGGAAAATAACACAGGTATTTGCCGTAGGCACTACCTATTTTAGACTAATTCCAGTTATCTTGTAAAACCTCTGGTTTGTTTTATTAGCTGTGTTTTCCTGCCCCATATTTAAATTTTAAAAATCTCAGGTGTTAAAGTTTAAAAGCATTTATTCATCTATCACCTAAAATTAGTTCATGTGCCAACAGTGGTTCATTCACCACATTTTCAGAAACCACGTTCCAAGAGTACAAGTCTTACAAACACATAGTCCTGCAGATAATCTCACACTCACCTATGAATGAAAGACTCTGCCAAATCTTTTCATGTATACATAAAATATGTTTACCTTAAAGAGCCAAGCATTTACTATTTCTTCTCCAATGATCTTTGACAAAGAGAATAGGGAAGTAGTGTAAGACTGGCCTAAAAGCACGAATCTTAACTTGATGGGAAGGCTCATCTCGCAAAGAGCAGGAGGCAGAGAGATCGATGCACAAGCAAGAGGTTTTATTTCCGGCATGCTGGAGGTCGCCCCATTTTCAGGACAGGAGCGGCCCCGAATTGTAAGACCGGCCTAAAAGCACGAATCTTAACTTGATGGGAAGGCTCATCTCGCAAAGACCAGGAGGCAGAGAGATCGATGCACAAGCAAGAGGTTTTATTTCCGGCATGCTGGAGGTCGCCCCATTTTCAGGACAGGAGCGACCCCGAATTCACAATGCAAGCAGATTTTATACAGTTTTTTTGAACGGATATTGTGATAGGATCATCTGTTGGTTATCTGTGGTGCTTTTAGATTTACAGGTGGGCTTCAGCTGGCGCCTTTTGAGTTTACAGGTGGGTTTTAGCAGGCTGGCACCCCTTTAGCGCATTTCTCAATTGTTTACCTTCCCTGGGGCCCGGCTTTGAACCAGCTATTTCCTGGAACTGGTGGGGGCTATTAATGTTTAGTGTGCTCGGGCCTGACCTTTGTCACGGCCCCTGATAAGCTGCGTTGCTTATGCATTGTTACAAGACTGCGTACATTAAGGTTATATATTTTTTTACAATTCTACTACTTATATTCTATGTCCCCCCTACATTTTAATTTATTTCCAACAGTAGCAATCCTAAATGTCTCTAATCCCACCTTCCAAAATTAATGCCATATTGAAGGGAAAGTCACCAGTCGGAAAACAGCAGAGGTTTGGGTCACTATCAATGTCATTTGTGGAAAAAATTTAAATCTACATTATTCAATTTGCCAAGATAACTCAGACTAAAATGAGGTGGACATTATTTCTAAATTATTAATATAATCATCTCTATTCATATATTCATCTAAGAAATATAGGCCTTAGTTTGATGGGTCACATTTTCTAATTTGATTAACATTCTACCTTGTTTTTAGCCAATTTTATTGTGTTTAGTCTTGCCTAAGTTATTTCTACTCCATGCCTGATTTGGGAGCTTAAAAGAAAACAAGTTAGTTATTGGGTAAAATGTCATAAAGTATATAAGAAGGCTATGTATGTTGCTATTTGATATCAGAGTAAAAAACTCAAGGATAAAGAAGAGGATACTCTCAACCTTCAAAACTATTTCTGATATTATCTTTGCATTGCAAATAAGATCCACATCTATACATATTTGAGGAGAAAGTTTTTTTTTTAATTGAAACATAATTCATTGTACATATTTGTGGGATACAGTGTTAAATATACCTGCCTGCGTGCAATATGTGATGCTCAAATCAGGATAATTATTATATTCAACACTACACATGTATTAATAAAGCAGCATTTATTTTTCAAATAAATGTTTATCTAATTTCAAAATAATAAATTAGGTTCATCATGGAAATCGAAAAATATTTGGATATTATCAGCACTTTGCCCATAAAAAAATATAGTGAATTAGAAAATGAATGCTTAATTGGACCATGATCTATTTAAAATGTTTACATTTTTAAATTTTACTTACAATGGGAATTTAATCTCATAAGTGATCCACCCTTCCCTTTATCTTTCCAAAGTTACCAACTGTTCTGCTCTGTCCATGCTATACCATGAGGTTTTACTTACAATGGGAATTTAATCTCATAAGTGATCCAGCCCTTCCCTTTATCTTTCCAAAGTTACCAACTGTTCTGCTCTGTCCATGCTATACCATGAGGTATAGTCACTTGTGTAATCTAGTTTTATATTCTTATTAAAATTTATTTATTACTTAAATGTGACTAAAACTCAACATAAATAACTTTATCAAGTTCATGTGGTATTTCTGTTTCCTACTGAGATACAAATAAAGTTTATAGTTAACACTATTTTAATTTTAGGTTCACCTGTGATTTTACACAAACTACTTAGTGTGTACTGAGAGATCCATATCCTTTCTTCAAAAAGTGTGCAGGAAGTCTACAATTTCCTTGGAGTATCAAAGGTAATCAAATGATTAAATCACAATGATAATGCAGAAATGTACATAGCAATAAAGGAAGGGGCATAATGTTTCCAAAGCCGTGAAGAGAAAACTAACTGTACAACTTGTGAGGTTTCCTAGGAAGGTGTTTTAAAGTTAACAATATCAAGTAGGTATCTTCTGTTACGATTACTATATCATGCTATGAATTAACACAGGAGACCATATATGCACCATGATCAAGTGACAGGCACTTGCTAAGTATTTCATCTTTGTAACAACCCTATGAAGTAACCATTATTATTATTATTAGTCAGTTTTACAGACAATGAAGCTGACGTTTAGGGAAATTAAGTAAATTACCAGAGCCTCCCTACTTAATAACGGAATCAGACATCAAACTTGGTTTGTCTGATTTCAACACCCTAACTCTTGGCCAGTAAGCTCTACATCACTTTGTGAATGAATGCTCCAAAATTTGCAGGCAGTCTAAATGTGCCTGCTCCAAAACTGACACACCTTTGAAATTTTGAGCTTTATTAACTACATTTCTGCGAATGCTGCCTTTACTCAGAAACAATAGAACTAACAACAAATTTTTATTTTAACACTAAAGCTTTGGATCCACTCCAAAAAAATTGGAGTACTATTTTCATACTTTCCTTGAAAACAGTGACATTTATCCACTGGGTTTATTTGCCTCTATGACATCTCCACAGTTTGAGAATCTCAGCTAAATGATATATGAGAATGATTTAAAAAAAAATTAAAAGAAACAATTTTAAATAAAAAAGAGAAATTCAAAAGAAAAATAAAAGTGGAAAACATTTAAAGTTGTAAGGTTAGTACAAAAATGCCTTAACTGTGTCTTTGACAATCATGTTTTTATTTTTCTATATAGCTAAATGATATATGAGAATGATTTAAAAAAAAATTAAAGGAAACAATTTTAAATAAAAAAGAGAAATTCAAAAGAAAAATAAAAGTGGAAAACATTTAAAGTTGTGAGTAAGGTTAGTACAAAAATGCCTTAACTGTGTCTTTGACAATCATGTTTTTATTTTTCTATAAAGTAGATATATATATATATATATCTGCATAAAATTTTTAAACTGGGTCCATATATTTTTACATAGAATAGTTCCAGTCCCCTTAAGCAAAAAACAGTACTGAAATTACTCTTTCCCCATTTCTGTGGACCACCTGAATAAGTCTAGGGGATACTGCAGCTATAAGGTATTAATTCAAACCCCATGCTCTCAATATTTGGATAGAAGAGTAGAAATACATGTTCTTCAGGATCTTAGAAACTTGTGAAAATGCCAACCAGCTACACAGCATTTGGCTAAGAACTTGCTAAAAATGCAAAGGAGAATGCAAGCATAAGATATATTAAATTTCAAGTCAGTAAAGGGTGGTTTGAAAACTTTAAAAAAGAAATGCTCTCTACATAATACAAAACTTCTAGGAGAATCTGCCTCAGCAGATTATACCACTTGTGCAATGTCAACTGAGTAACCAAAAGTGACTGCAGAGAAAAGTTACCTATGTATTAGTGTGAGTGCGTTTATCTAATGCTTTGGTTTCAATGGATGGATAAATTTAAAGCAAATATTTAATTTAGATCAATCTAGTT
This sequence comes from Galeopterus variegatus, assembly GCF_000696425.1. NCBI lineage: Eukaryota > Metazoa > Chordata > Mammalia > Dermoptera > Cynocephalidae > Galeopterus > Galeopterus variegatus. The sequence goes on along the minus strand of NW_007728125.1, from coordinate 324,342 downwards.
ATTTTGGAAGTAAAATTTTACTAGATTTGTATTTACTAAAGTTTGATTTTTCAATACATTAAATGTGGTGTTTTTGTAGTCTCTTGTTCTTGTCAGCTATAGTTTTCGCACACACAGTAATCTTCAGTAATGTAGTACCTGTGGTTAGCAATGGATTACTGTGCAAAAAAGAGATGCCAGGATGACACAGTGTGCTTAGTAGTTGTACAACATGGATTTGGACTCAAGATTTTTAGAATGCAATCGATTATATGATTCACAGCATCCAGTCAGGACTGACAGTCAGGACATTCTTTCTCTTCCATACTTGATTTCTCATCCAGGCTCAAAGCGTCTGGAGTCATCTCTAACATCTCCTTACTTTCAGGTCCCATATTTAATAATCAAGTCCTGTAGTTCCACTGTCATGGATCTCTCAAGTCAATTTCTTCCTTTCTATTCTCATTGCCACCACCATATTTTAGACTTACATTACCACAATCTGTTCTGTCACAATACAGGCTTCGCACTAATCAATCCTGAAAATGCCATCAGGTTAATCTTCATAAAATGCAATTCTGGACATGTCACTCACCTGCTCAAAAATTTTCAATAGCTCGCCAGTGCCTAGAGAACAAAGTCAATACTTCTTAGCTTTGAATTCAGTGTCCCCTGTATTAATATTATTGGTGGATGTTTAGTTTCTTCCTAGGTGGTGGGATCATTTTTTACCTTTGTGAATATAAAGTAACTGGCACAGAGATTTACACATAGAAGTATGTATTTCTTTGTACAGATTCTACTACAACTCACACAACTCCCTCTTTCAATTCTGTCTTACATTTAATTGCCTTGGTGTGTGCTCTCTTATTTATAAATTCGCATGTACTATAATATTCATTACTTCAGAAATTTTTCTATTATGATTTTTCAGAATTAACCATCAGAGATAGTCTCTCAAAAGTAATCATCACCGTTTATCTTATATTGTTGATATGAGACAAAAAAGAAAACTATTACTTATCTGTGGAACATAAACTTCCTAAGGTCAGAGACTGAATCTAATCCATAGCTTTCCTTAAGTTATCTTTACTTCCTTCTCCAATTTCTCAGTAACCTGGTTTGAGTCCAAAAAATGTGAAAATGTGTTCACTAACTGCTGAAGGCCCAGCCACAGAAAAATCAGATAAGATAAAAAGAATATCCAATGATATTTTCAAAAGCCATATTTGTCTGAACTAATTCTTTTCTTTTGCTGTGCATTAGATTACACTGCTGTGTTAACGGTCCCCTTACTCCAGGATTGTTTGTCAACGGTGCCTCTGTATGCACAGAGAATGATTGCAGGTGAATCTCCGCATGGGTAATTTAGGTGGGAGATCACTTATCAGACCACTTGTGTTCAATTCAGAACTAATAATACTATTGGGCCCCATAAATGGTAAATAGCACTAAGAATAATAATAACCAACCTCTTAGTACATGTGCTCCTGAGTACACACACTTGAATTTTATTCCAATTACAATTCAAGAACATTTCAGGCCCCTTTATTCAGGACCATTATTCAGGCTCTTCTGGAAATGTTTTATTCAGGTTGCACATCTCTTCTCCACAATCTTTGATTTAGAATGCAGCTCTCTGATAATAAGTGGAAATTGGGATCCGAAAGAGAAAAACATCATTTTCTTAAATGATGAATGCTATAGGCATTGTCTTAATCTAAAAAAATAAATAAAACACTGAAACCTTTTCCTAAACTGCTAAAATGCTTGAGCTTTGAAAACAAGGCCAAAAAGGCAAATTGCAATACAATTCAACTCTATTTTTTTAAGTATCTGTGATCATATCTCTAACATTACAGCATAATAACATGAGTAACATCAAAAAATGGGCTAAGAGCATTTTAGCAGTATTCTCTAACCAAATGTGCAAATTGACTAGACACGCATTTTTGGGTTTAAGTAAAACGTAGAAAATATCTGTTTTTGTGATAGTCGTCGTGATTTGTTGATGCTCTTGGTAGTAAAGACAAAAGGCCTGATCTCTACAGGACAACTTCGCTCAGGACTTTCCCTGGACTGTAGTTTACTCTCCTGGTCATATCTGAAGATAGCTGGGGCAGCCCTTAAGCACTGTAATGAGACTGGAGCAAGAAAGTTTTTAAAATATATCAACCTTTTTTCTCCCCAGTTCAGAGTTGTAGCAACTCATCGTAGGACTTCCCTGCTTTCAACTGTGGAACAGGCTGTTTTGTTTTGCTCCTTCATCAGTCCAAGTCTAACATATGTCTACTTGGCCATTCCTGGGAAAATAAAACCAAAAGCCCGAGCATCTGGGTACTGTAAGTTCAGAATGCTTTGAGGGTTCAGCTGAGACAACAGGAGCTAACAGCTGAATGACTATTTGCTAGTGGAGGAGTGGAAGGACAGAATGGCCCAGAAGCAACATCAGAGAAGTGTCTCAGTGGGGAGATCTGCCAACCTGACAATAATTTGCCCAGGAAATAGAAACACGTTTAGGACCACCCTATGTTTAAATGACCACCATGACAAGATCTGTTAAGTATTAGACAGGTGTGTGCTGGCCGTGATTGCATTTGGATCTCCCAACTTAGTGGTGTCGGTAGAACTAATGGCTGAGACGGATAAAGTGGCATACTTCCTGCCCGGATTAAGATTCTGTAAGCAAGCCAAAATAAAGTACTGCACACCTGCCACATTTGAGAAAACACAGTCATAATTCTTAAGATGCTTATCTAAACTTTCTGGTCTTAAATTCTCAAATGGATCAGCTCAGAAAGATTTCAGACATTTGTAAGTTAGAGAAAATCACAAAAACTTCTGTGGGCACATATCTTCTGAATCTCTTACTTAGGCGAGTTTCAAAATTATGTTTGCCATGACTCCTGCATGTGTGATCTGATAAGATCACTGACATATATTAATTACTGTAAAATGAAACAAAACAATGACCTAGAATGAATAAAACATGGATTTAAAACGTTCTGAAATCCAATGTTGTATACTTAAGTTAGTTAAATTTAAAAATACACACATAAACTCTCTTTGGCAGGTCAAATAGAAACTTAACTTGAAAAATATTTTTAAATTTCTCCTTAAAGTTTTAAGCTACTTTGTAAACTTTCCTTCCTTTTATGCTTCTATGTAAGGCTGGAATTTTGCCTTTTCAGAAAACATCTTCTCAGCTCACTAATTCAAAAAACGCTTCTGCTCTCTTGAAGGTGTTTTGCTATGCATTATACAGTGTAAAATGACAAAGACACTCATCCACATCATCAATAAACTTACTCTATGAGAGGAAATTACATGTTCAGAAAAACAAAAACTTAGTAAATATAAAGAGTTAAATGCAGTAAGAGAGTTACAAAATAAATGGTGGAATGGAAAAAAAATTTTAATTAAAAATCGTGTGTTCAAAAATTGAAAGCGTTATTGAGACACATCATGAACAAATGACAAGATTTCAACAAGGATAAAAGGTAAGGCCTTTTAGAAAAACAGAATGTTTTAAGTAATATTAAAACAGACATTTTTTTCAATTTTATTTATATTTATGTTGTGGGGTACAGTATGTTGTTTCAATCCAAGCATATACTACACGATGAATCACTTAGGGCAGGTAGCATAGTTTTGCACCCATTAGTTTACCCCCTCTCCTCCTGGCCCCTGGTAACCATTATTCTACTCTCTACTTCTATGAGAACCACTATTCTTTTTTTCATTCACATAAGAGTGAGACATAATAAGATGAGGTTATCTTCGTATATTGGTTAGGGGCTCATTTTGCCTGGAACAAAGGGTACATGAAGAGCAAGAAGCTAATTACCTACCACATGGCTGACACTGTTCTAGATACTTTCCATAAAACTGAGTATAACAGATGAATTCTCTGCTTCCATGAAACTTAAGTGAAGTTACAATAACATCTTTGCACATACATCTTTAGTATCAATTTATTTGTCTCCTTGGATTAAGTTCTCGATGAATAATTGTAACACCAAAAGAATTAAGTGTTTTTAAGGGTATTAATGCATACAGACAAGCTGCATATGAGAGTTTATTTCTCCCTGTTCCTCTGATAATATGGCTACGATAGCCTAACCAAACTTTCGGGCTTTATCACAAATGATATAAATTACATATTATTTTTCATAATATATATTTTCTGTTACAGAAGTTTATTATGATTTTGGCTTTCCATGTTGTTTTAAAATGGTTTACTAATTATTAAAGTTATACAATTTAGCTATATTTTTCTCTAACACCGTAAAATAATTTTTGCATTTAAATCATCAACCAATTTATGCTGTGTGATATGAGTCAAATTTGTTATTGAAAGAGATAAAGTCTCCTATCTCCATACCATTAATTGACATAGTTTTTCCTCAATAATTTTTCCTCAAGTAGTAAGTTCTGCTGTATAATGCCATTTTTTCTCTAAAATATAAGGTACAATATTTTTAAAACAGTTCATTAGAATCATTTTCCCATAAGCCTCCTGAAATACTTCAGTAAGTGCCATCTAGTATTGAGATTGCTGCTGCTAATTTCTTACTGATACAAGAGAATTTTGGAACTCACTCCTATTTTTCTCTACAAGGTAATGATTACAAAAGCCACTATTTATTTTTTATTTTTAAATATCTTACTTTCTAATATTCATAACTTATTTCATCTTCTGATCTGATTACATTGGCCAAATCTTTTCATGGACAGTAGCTGGAAAAAGATACAGTAGCTGCCTGCAGATAAGACTTCTATCTATAATTTAAAATTCAGTCTATTTGGGATGAACCCTGGGAGCTAACAAACACCTCCATATTCCCATTAAACAGGAACCTTAGCAGGAGACTAGTACAGCTAAGTCATACTCTTGGAGGAACCATTAACACTGGTATCCTAGATTTCACACTAATGGAAAGGAAAAGAATTGCCAGGTGATAAATGATACTATTAAGACCAGGTTGGGAAAATTGAGGTACCGGTAATTGCTTAGCCATTTGCTTCTTTTTTTGTAACATCTGAATGATAATGTCTTTTTTTTTTTCCTCCGCATGTTTTTGGTACATAGATTTTCAATTTTTATTAAAACATGCAGCTGATTTAGGAAGAATTCAAATGGCTGTTCTTATATTACTAAATCTAGTCCAAAAGCCATATTGCAGCAGGGGAGCATATCGGAGTCACCTGGGAACTGTTCAAACTAAATACACCCTATGTACACACACCACATACTAATGGAAATGTCACCCTGCCTTCCATTTGTCATTAAAACCACTACAAAGTAAGTCATTGCTTCTGATGGAAGTGAATAGAATTTCTGGGGTATATTGAGAATCACCTCTGTATTAGCTAAAAACTTGAGAAACATTTTTACATTAACTAAGAATTTAATTACTTAATTATTCAATAAACATTTTCTGAGTAACTAGTACTTGCTTACACCCAGCCTCTAGGAATACGACAGTGTGAGAGTTATACATAGTATTAAATAAACCAGCACGTTCAGCATGGAGAGACCTGTGATAGGTATAAAACAAAGCATATGTGACTATACAGAAAGAATACTAATCTTGTCTTGGCAAGAAAGGGAAACATGTCCAGTGATATTGGTATCTATGTTGAAACCTAAAAAATGAAATGAAATAAGCTACGCAGAAAGCGGGAGGAAAAAGTCCCTAACAGGCAACAGCCTATATAAACACCCCAAAGTAAAAGACTATTATATTTGAGGAAATAAAAAGAAATTTAGAATGACCAGAGGGTAAAATTCAAGAGGAAGAAAGGGAGATGAAATTGATCGAGAAGGTACCAAGATAAAAGATGAGGCTAAATAGGAGTAAGATAATGAAGGGCCTTCTAAGCCCATAAAGGCATTTGGATTCTACCAAAGAGCATAAAAGAACAGGTGAACATTTTAAGCAGGAATGTTACTTATTTCTCCTTTAGAAAGAAAGCTCTGACTACAATGTGCAGAATATGAGAGGAGGGCAAGTCTAGAGCTAATAAGTTAATATTCAAAATCATTTTGTGTTTACTTGTGAATGAAAGTTCAAGTATATATTAAACAACCAGAACTCTCTTGCTAACCATTGATTACTCCATGAATTATCTATTAAAATACAGTGTCTTGTTATATTTTATAATTGCACTGTTTATAAACTAAATTGTTTACTATCTGAGGTTTAAGACTCAGAGAATTGATTAAATTGGGTGATTTCTCTTTGTATGGAAGCAATAACCTTCAATGGAATGTTAACTACCTCTGAGAATTATCCTTAACTCACGAGTTTCATTGCCATAGGCAGAAGTAATTGATTTTTGGTTGGGTGAACTGGTTCTTAATACATATGCCCACAGAGAGGATGTCATTTTAATAAGATGCTTCTATAAGCCACACGCTACTTAAAACAGAAGGTTTTCTCTTGTTCTTCATAAGCATAAACTAAGAGACCCTGTTTACTCTTAAGTTCATAGTAAATAACTGTGAAGCAACATAATACTGAGTCGGCAGTCAGCAAAGTATCTCTGCCAATTCAGCTATCTACTTCTTTTTTTAACTCTAACTTTCCTAGAAAAATAAACCTATGTTTAACATTCTCAAATAACACTACTTAGTGTACCTAAATGGACTCCTATGTTCCTTCAGCAGTTCTCTTGATCCGTGATCTATTGTTCAATTCTGCCACTGCTACCCCACAACCAAAACAGAAGTATTCAAATAATTTGACATTGTGAAGCGGAGGTTATAAAACAAACTCATGTCAGAGATCAAGGTAAAAAATAATGGGTCTTTTAAAAATGTAAATGATCAATTCATGTAAGTAGCCAAATTCTAAGGTTGATTCACAAATTTTACCCAATGGCATGTAACCACTAGGCGTTGTTCAAGGCTACCAACTCAATTGTGAAAAGAAAATTTCAGTATCCATTTCTATTCATGTTTATATGCCATCCATTAAAATATTAATTTTGGTGTATGCTTTCTAACTCATAATATATTAATATCATTTATTGTGTGAAATTTATGAATACTTAAATGTTCATACGTTTGTGCCTAAAAAAATCTGTATAGCAATGTTAATATACAAATTTACCACCATTTTTCTTACAGTGTAGCCTCTAGTTTGCAAAACCCCATATACAGCCTACTTTAGAAACATTTCTAACATTAAACACTTATTTTAAGAAATTGTTACTTTAAACTTTTCAAGTTATAACTGGTATTATGGTTCTTTAAAAATAATTTACACAAACTAATTTTTCTTAAACCATGGGTAGCAACTGGCTTATTTTCCATGGTATACAGATGAATATTTTTTTAAATTTTATTAATTATGTATTTATTTTAATGTCAGTTGGAAAAATAAACCTAGTATACAAACTCCATATATTACATTAATATTCTATTATTGACAATGTTTAAATAAAACTAAAATAAGAATTTCAGTGTATATGTATCTGTGTGTGTGTGTTCGTGTGGAGAGAGACTTCAAGTACAAATGGTATTCAGATAAGGTAAAAAGTATGAGGTGGTTGTGCTTCACTGAGCCAAGAAAGAACAAACATGACAACAGTCTTCATAGCACTTGATTAGTTGGAATTTGCTAGATCCAAATTCATGACCATGGACCTCCTGACTTCTATGAAAGTGGCTGGCACAGAGGCCACACCAGCACTTGAGTGTTTATACTTCTACCAAAGAAGAAATTTTGTCTTCTACCATGTAAGACCAGAATCTTGCTAGAATATTTATATTTATAATTTAAATGTGGGAATGAGTTCAGACACTTCAAACTATGTTTATTAAATCCCAATAATAAGGTATTCAGTTGTACATAGCAGGAGTATGTATACTTAGTCTATGTGATGGTTAATTTTGTGTATCAGTTTGACTGGTCCACAGGGTGCCCAGATATTTATTCAAACATTATTCTGGATGGGAATAACATTTGAGTTGGTAGACTGAGTAAAGTAGACTGCCCTCCATAATGTGGATGGGCCTCATCCAATCAAATGAAGGCCTAAATAGAACAATAAGGCTGACCTTCACCCAAGTAACAGAGAATGCTTCCTTCCTGTTGACAATTAGAATGGGGACATCAGCTTTATTAGGTTCCTTGAGACTTGAACTGAATCATTTGCTCTTCCTGGGTTTCAGCCTGCTGGCCTTTGGACTGAAACTTCACCCACCATCAGCTCTCCTGTTTCTCAGGCCTTCAGACTCAGACTGGCACTAAACCATCAGCTGTCCTGGATCTCCAGACTGCTGATTCATCCTGCAGATCATGGGATTTGCCGGCCTCCATAATTGTGTGAGCCAATTCCTTATAATATATCTATATCTATCTATATCTATATCTATATCTATATATATCTATATAGATATAGATATAGATATAGATATGTGCATCCTATTGATTCTGTGTATCTGGAGAATCCTGACTAACACACTGTTGTGTAAGAGGACTGAAGACAACAACACCTTCACCCTAACATGAGGACTAGATCAGCTCAGGCTTCATATATTTCCCAGTGACAGAAATGACACAAAAAGAGCAATTATCTCCCAGCACAACGTGATGACTTTGATTACACCTGCACATTTTTACAAAATGCTAAGTTTGAAAAATAAATAATTATTGAGGCAGCTAAAAGTTGTCAGTCTCATTAATAATTGCATTTTTAGTGTTTTCCACACTAAATGATTTACTTTCGTGTGCTTCTAATCTTGAAAGTGCACTTTAATAGAGCTATAGAGTGTAGTGTTAAAGAGATGGCACATTTACCATTGTGCAGGAACATAAAATCAATGGCAGCTAGTCATAAAGGCTTTTTCAATTTCCATCACACATGCTATGCAGCCCTTGGTTCAGTGGATAATCCAATTGTAAACAGTGACTCACTGTTAACAACTTTAGGAAACAGGATTAGCAATTTATAATTTCAAAGCAAACCTATTTCATTTTTGTCCTCTAAATAAAAACAATGTGTTCAAAGATTTAGCTTTTCAATTTTCAGAGCTCCCCAGAAACAAAAAATGTTGGAAACAAATTCTTTATTGTACTGATGCCACCAATGGAAACTATTTAGTATGTGTTCCTAATCGCTTTTAAACAGTGCAGTACCAAAAAATTAAATAATAATAGATTAAAGTTGAATTAGATGAAACTTGAAATTTGAATTAAAAAGAAAAATTTAAACAAACATCTGGGAACTAAAAATCCTAGAAGTGTCCACTACATAATGTAATAAGGAGGAAAAAAAAGGGGGGGGGGTTATTTATTATTAGAAAACATTGATTCCAAAAGAAAGGTTTTAGGTGAGATTTTAGAAATCTGCTTGGTCTTGGAACACACTTAAATTGAATCAATGATCCTGTAATTTTTGTGAATTATTTATTGTACCATTCTAACACCTATTTTCCTCTACCTTACCTGTGAATTCCTTTACTGGAACATTGGCTCAATCAGAACCCATACCTTTACACTGAATTACAGACTCTTCTACACTCCCTATTCCAAAGAACAGATAATGGTTTTTATTCTGCTTTTAGAACACAAAAGCGTCACTGTGTTGGGCCAGAGGTCCTTTGTCAATAATACTCATCTCTGGCTTTTTTAAAATGCCCATGTTTGAATCCTACCTTCAGTTAATTTCGTTAATTGGTCTAGACTAGAATCTGCTAATCGCTATTTTTTAATTTCTCCAGATATTTGTAGTGTACAGCTATAGTTGGGAAACACTGGCCTAGATTAACCAAGGAAGGGTTATTCCAAAAAGAAGCCTGAGGCTACATAACTGAGATTTAAAAGCAAGATATTAATTGTCCAAGTTTGTAGCTAGAAAACTACACTGAATCCAAAAGGCAAATCAGATCAATCAAGAGACAGAATAAAGTTAGTGGACAGGAAAGTCAATATTGGAGACCAGAGGAGATTTATGGAACAGCTTTTATGACTTGTGATCATTAGCAGAAAGTAGATTCAAGAGATAACTTGAATGAGCCACTCCGGGATGAAGAAACTAAGTCTAAATATCTTCCTAGTTTCTTAGAAAAAAAAGGTCATCTTTGAGAAACTTGTCTGCCCGTCCAGACAAAAAATTATGCTATCCTAACATTGCATGTTGCAGTTTTCTCATTGAACTCATTAATCATCAAAAATTTATTCAAATCACTTTGATATGGGTACTTACTAAGATGAGATTAGAGAAAGTTTGGGTAATTTGTAAGTTTATGATAGAGAGTAGTCAAAAATAAGAGTGCCATATCCATGAACAGACTAATTCCACTCACCTTTAATATCCCACTCATAAACTTTTTAAGTATTTTTATAAATCTATACTCTCATTGGACTTTGCTAAGCACTAGAATTAATTCATTTAATTATTTTTATTTTGTATAATCTATATCCAGCAAGCACTATGCAAGATTCTAGGCACTCAAAAAAAAAAAAAAAAAAAAAAAAAAAAAAAAAAAAAAAAAAAAGATACAGTCCTTGTCCTCAAAGATCTCACATTCTCATTACTAGACAGAAAATTATCCAACAATATGCATCTGATATTGCATAATTAATTGTATATCCAAAGATAAGAACAAGGTGTTAGTAGGGCACAAAAGAATTCAACAATTTCTCATTTTGATTGGGGGTGAACTCCTGAGAGTCATCAAAATGCTTTTGAAAAATTATATTTATAGTGATTCTTAAAGCAAAGAGGAGAGGGTTGTCATTATAGGGAGAGAGGAAATTATATTAAAAGCCATGAATAACTCAAATAATATGCGTTAAGGTGTGATCTGAACAGAAGCTGCATGTAGGGAATGACAAGATGAAATAAAATGAAATAAGACCAATGTATGGACTTTTTTATACCCGAGATAGTTTAAGTTCTGTCTTGAAGATAATAAAGAACAATTAGAAAATTTTATACAAGTCAAATCTTTAAAATATTAAACATAGAGAAAAATTAAAAGAAGCTGAATGGGAAACAGAAACATCAGTTATAAGACTATTAAAATAACACAATTGAGGATTATGATCAACAGAGATAAGAGCAAATCTCTGACTATAGAGAGAACAACATTCATTGATGAAGCATTTAGGAATTGATGGGATTTAGAGAACAGTAAGAATAAGGAGGGCTTTAATAATCTAGAATGGCTTCTAATTTTTGTCTTGTAAAACCAAGGAAGACAGAAATGCCATTTACTGGAAAAAAAAATACAATAATTGATTTAGGGCATAGAAATTGTGAATTCAGAAATTCAAGTTGAATTTCAGGTGCCACTGGGAAGCCAACAGGAGTTATATTAGAACTGTTGGAGGTAAACGATTATGTACAGGAGGCAGTTTGAGATTTGGATTGTGGAGTCATCAATTCATATTTGCTTGTTTCAGCCATGGGCTTTCTCAGAAACATGGTTCGGTTCCCAACTTTTTCTTCTAATGCAGAGAGGACCATAGAAACAATTGACAGTAATGTTGAGGTGACAGAAAATCTGTCAGAGTACACACCTTTTTACCCAATATATTTTAAGATAATAGGGCTTAAGATGAAACTATGAAAAACACGGAAACATGGTGGAGGATATAGGTCTAAAAAGGAGGCTAAGAAAGTTCAGAAAAGTAGGAAAAAAAACAAAGATGCCAAGAAGTGAAAGCATTTTAATGGGAAGAAAATGAAATGGTCAACTGTACTATCAAATGTTACTCAGAAATTAATTTTACAAGAACAATAAAGTACCCATGAAATTTTGCAGTTATAAGTCTTGGGCAATTTTGGCAAAAGTATCTCCATAGATTTCCAGATGAATAAGAGGTGCTGATATTCTTTCAAGAAGCTTTGATGATAGTGAATCCAATAATGTGGTATGATGCTTGGAAGGACAGACAAGATCGAAGTGAGTTCTGGGTTTAATTGTTTCAGGATGGAGGAATAGAAATTTGTTGAAAGGAGTCAGTATAAAAAGAAATGTTGAAGTTATAAGAGTCAGCCATGATACTAGATGGATTGAAGTTCCTGAGGCAGAAGGGATGACAGGACCCAAGCAAAGTAAAAGGGCTTTTTTTTTTTTTTTTTTAACGTAAGGAATGACTGCTTTTTCTGAGTGGGGAGGGGGAAAAGCTACAGCAGATACAGATATGTTGCACATGAGAAGTTAAGAAACTAGGAGAATCCTCCTAGTCTAGCCTGTTGATGAATTCCAAGGCACAGTGAACTTCTAAGGGTCAAATGATAGGGGTAGGTTAGGGAATTTGAGAAGAATTGTGGGAGCCTAGAATAATAATGCATGGAAGAGAAACTTTGATTAAAAGCTTAAAAGATTTCCAGGAAGACTTAAGTGCCCAGCTGAAGCTATAAACTATAAATCTGCTCTCTCCAATCCTCCCATAGTTATGTGATTTCCTTTAGCAGGGCTCAACAGGCCGGATGTAGTAAACAGGTAATGCAGGTTGACAACTAGGCCTTAAAGTGCAGGTATAGAGAAAGACATGGAGACAAAATTGTTGAGGACATTGGAGAAAGAGGAATTAAAATGAGGTTTTATGCTTTCAAGATTAGATGCAGAAGAAAATGATGCCAGCCTAGAGTAATGGAAAATTGAAAAATCAAAGAACTAGAAGTTGTTTTGAGTTTAATGCATGAACATAGTGAAGAAAAGGAGTTGAAGGTTAGAAAAGTTATATTCAGTAAGTAGACCGTTGGAGCCAACTACTGCATGATACAACAATTACTTTATTTTGTACCCTCATCTTCCACTATCATGCCTAACATCCAATAAATGATTGTCAAATGAAACTTATTCTAAGATAAACATTTTTAAAAGACTTTATAGAATCAGGAAATATACCATGTTGTTATTTATGTTGTAAAGTACTTTCCTCATGTAGACAGAGCATAAAGACTTTGTATCCAAACTAGTACACCACTCAAAAGCAAGAGCAGGCACTAAGCCTTCAATTCAAAGCTAAAACTCAGAGGATGTGATTCAAATACCATGTTTTGGCTGGTAAAATCTAATTTTAAAAATAGATGAGTCATTCCCTTCATGTGATGTTTTAAGTAAAGACTGCACTTCACGAAGAGACTCCCTATCAGAGTCTAAAACTAATACAAAGAAACACAGAAAATTGCGCACGATCTTTATTGTTGGGTTTTTTCCATAGAAAAGTGGATGATTTACCAGAATTTGATTTCACTCTGCTAAAGAGACTGATCCTAGGAATGAATATGTTGACAATCACTTATAACAATATCTACTGCTCTCATTTTAGAGAGAAAAAGTCCTTAGAGTTCGCTTAATCCAAGCACTTCATTACACAGCATAAAGAGCAAGTTCTGAAAAAGGTTAAGTGACTGTTTTCAAGATCATATATACAGAGAGTAAGCAGCCACACTGTAACCAGGACTAATGCCCAGCAACCAGGATCATTCTCCCATCACAGTGAAAATTACTGGAATATGAATATTAAAGAAGCACTTTGGCTTGTTATGTAAGAATTTATTTCAGAGAAATTGAGTGAAATGGCCATGATTTCAATAGAAGCAACTTCTTTCTATCTACTCTTTACAAGAGTACTGTGGGCTATAAATCCTTCTCATGCATTCCCTTTTTTTGTTGCAAATAAGGAACACGAAGGTTGAAATAAGCTATTTTATACATACCCACATAAACACACACACACAGAAGGACAGAGAAAAGAGCAACAAAGAAAGGTAGAAGGTATATGAAATGTATAATTCACAAGCGGAAGATTCTCGCCCTGGATAATTAGACGATATTCGCCTGCAATTTTTTTAAATCTCTGATGTGTTTGACTAAAATGGTAATTAGCTACATTTTCCATTTTGGTTGAGACATATTGTATATCATGTGTAGTATAGTCCTGGTCTCAGGAGAGAAATGGATAATCAGGAGATTATTTTTCAGTGTCTCTGCTCTGTAAAGATTTACTGAGTTGTCTCTAATGTATACTGACAGCTTCTGCATTAAAATTAGAGAAAAGCAGACATCGATATTGTCAAGCTAAAAAAAAAAAAAAAACTCCTTTCATTTTCATTCCACTAAAATAAATCAGGTCCATATCTTTTAATATTTTATTAGAATTGTTCACTTCTGAAGGTCAAGAGCAAAGGACTTTTCAAAGTTTAAAAACTATTCAAAAAAGGATGGCAGCTAATTGATAGCCTCCAGACACCAACAAAGGTCTGGACTAGAAGCTCAAACACTATATTAATTTCCTTGCTCAAGTTGCTGGCATTATCTAACAATGATACTGAACTTTGGTGTATCTTATATTGTAGTTATTAGTTTGCAAACAACAGAAGCCCATTCTAGCTAACTCAAATAAAAAGAAATTTATTTGAAGAAATTTATTTGGATGGGGTTATGGAGAACCAGGATTAGAATCAGAGCAAGAACCTAGGCTGCTTTTCTGAAAGGGAAAAATTGCTGGAACAAATGAACACCAGCTATTTCTTCCATCTTGTTTCATTCCACTCCAGATTTATAATCCTAGAAAAAGAATCTATTTGGCTAAATCCAGGTTTTACATGTACTTATTGATAGTACCTGGGTATTGAGATGTGGGGATTCCTTCAGTTTTTCTAAGTCAAAAAGCAGTACCATGTAATTTACTCCCCCTTCAAGACCACACACAGTGGGAAAGAGATCATTTTTCAAAAGAAAATCAGTGTACTGATAAAAATAGAAATTGATATTTGACAGTTAAAATATAAAACTTCTCCACTTCAAGCCAAAATTCTTAGTGGTAATTTTGAAGAAAAAAAATAACAATAATAATTCTAGGTGCCACATTTTCATACAAATATTTCTGTTAACATACAAAAAATGTATTTATTATTAAAATATCTCAAAATCTATATAATACAGGACTGAAAATCTGCAACAAGTTCCTCCTTCAAGTGATAGTGTTTTTGAATAGTTTTTGCTTACCAGCAATCTAAGTGCCTATGATGACCAACTACTTGTTTTTTCTTTCTAGATCATGCTTTAACCTTTATGTTCAGTGAGTCACCATAAGTATAATGTAGAAGTAGTCAGCCAGTCCTGTTCCAAAAAAGAGCCACTTCAGAGATGATTTAACACATGCTTCAAAATAGCATATGTATTCTGAAAAATCATTCCCGATTGTATGAACACCTGAGAGAAATTTCATTTGGTAGTTCCAGTCTAACAACCATAAACATTCAACCCTAATAATGTGCACTATAGTAGAAGTCTTATATACTTGTATTCATAAAGCACTGTCTTGAGCAAAAATAAGCCACCAGAAGGAGATTCAAATAACTTCAATCCAACGTGATGACTAATAAAACAATGCTTAACACTGAGCAAAACTCTAAATTCCACCCCAGTGGTTCCAACAAACTTTATATTTTCTGAATTAATGATTATCTTAATACAAATAAATCTACTTTTTATGTGTATTGTGTGTTGTTTAAGAAGTGTATTCTTGGATTATATAGTGAAAATCCATGAACAAGCCTAAATTTTAAAGAACTTTAAATTATTTTATTTATGAACAGAGGTGATATCTTAGCACAATTTCTAAAGGATGTTACAGAAAGTTATAATACATATGTCTTTGAAAGGTAACTGAAAAGCTTTTTAGTCCAAATTAAGATTACCAATGTTCTAAAAATGGATATTGCATAATTAAAATCATAGACAAGTCAATACAAAACACACGATTGGATTTGGCCAATTTCCAGCATGCTATGGAATACATGCAATATCTGGTTCCAAAAAGTGATGTAAAAACGGATATGCTGTCTACCTTTGACATTCACAGTTGGAACCACAAAAAAAAAAAAAAAAATGTTTTCTTGAACATTAACACATTAACTCTTACACTTTCCTTGCCAGAGCCATGAATTTCCAAGCTTCTAATGGAAAATGTACTACTGTATATTGGGTTTCAAATACCTTTATTGACAGCCCCCTTCTTCCTTCCTCAGTATTATCATAGGATTTCATTGAGAACAAAGGAGCAGCTCAAAACTATAATATATCAAACAACTTCCTAAAGAAATATGGTAAAAAATTCTCACAAGTTGGGATTTTAGTTAGAAAGAGAGGTTTTCCTAAAATATTATCTTGAAAACAGACACATTTATGTAGTGCATATCATGTTTTTTCTATTTTGTTAGCAAAACACATACACACACAAATACACAAACACACCAGAATCATAGACTTAGTATAGAAGGAACTGTACAGATCAAGGAGGCTATTCTTTCCTAAAATACATTAAGATTATTTTAGCTAGGAGAACATTACTTTTTTTCAATAGGTATATATTACTTATAAATCAGGAAAGATATAACTAACACATCAAACTCCTGAGTTCCCAGACATTTTTATTAAGAAGCAGCTAAAAGTTTGTTCTTGTTGCTGTCGTTGGTTTGGTTTTGGTTTTTCTGTTTGTTTTGGTTTTTCAAATCCTATTTTAGGATGTTAATAACTGTTAAATATAGGGGAAGGTCATATACATACTAATTATGCTACTCTTGAAACATCTCTGTGTACTTGAAAATTGTTATGATGGTTATCCTGTGCCTCTATGGTTTCTGCATACCTTGACCTTCCCTACCTGCTTTGTGCATCTAATCCCAATCATCCTTTAAACTAATTGCCATTTCCTCAGCCTGGTGACTCACCCACACAGAGCCAGGCACTCTCCCATCTATAATCGAACTATATGCTGTCCCCACAATGCTACTTATTGTATTTCTTTATGATTATTTGTTGTCAAGGCCATCTCTTCCACTACCAAGGGTACTCAACTGAAGATATACAACAGAATTTCATGGAGAAAAACTATAAGTTACTGATATAATTCCCCACTCAGATGTTGTGAGGGATTAGAATCTGTATTTTTTTAAACCACTCAGGTGAGTCCAATGCTGAACTATAGTTAAGACTGACTGCCCTCAATTGTGAACTACTCAATGTCTTATTTACTTACAACTTATTATTGGTACAAACACAGTACATGGTAGGCACAGAGCAATGTTTAGGGAAGCATATATTTAAAAGTAAGTATCAATCATTGTAATGATGAAGACAGAAATACAGGGAGACTTACATATTGAGCTGGAAATAGTAAGCAGTCTTCCATAACAATGGATGGAGGCCTGCATGGACCCGATGTTTTAATGAGGCTTGGCCGAAGGGACAAGAATATTGTGGAGGATCATCAGTTCTGGAAGCACAAGCTACTTCATGCAGTCAAGTATAAATCTATAATAATAAAGAGGAAAGACTTCCTCTTGTGGGGATCACAGATCTTGGTCACAGTTCGTCTAAGAGCAAAAGCTTCTGATGCTCCAAATAACTGTAAACTTTCTATTAATAAAGAACTTAATTGCATTTAGATATTTGCAGGTAGTTGCAAGAATACCTCTATGAGATTTTTTAAATAGACCAGTTTTATTATGTCATCTCTCTTTTTTACAGTGTCATGTCTCCTTCCTCTGTAAAACTACATTAATTCTGTTTTCTTTAGCATAGTTTCTTCAAAGTGAGCATTCTGAATACTATAAAGAAATGTTTTATTCCATGTAATTCAGACAAAAACATCAGGCATTCAGGAAGCAGTTGGTTGGCTGAGTAATGAGTCACCATATGAACTAAAATATAAAGCAAGTATCCCTGCCCCAAATGTAGGCCATTCGTGATGAGTGAAGCCTGAGTGAGTGCCTCAATGTCATTGCTTGGGCCTTTTCCCTCCTTTCCTCCACCATTATTTATACATAAAACTATTCCTTCTCTCCTAATATTTTCTTTTTTGGGGGGACAGAAATTGTCTATTTCAGGAGGTAACAGAAAATCAAGTGTTCAGAGTCATTTTCAAAATACTCTATTAATAACATATTATTAATTCATTAGTAAAAAGTGAGCACCATAAAGCCTTGGACATTGTTGTACTTACCTGTGTATCCTCAATTTCTAGAATAATGCCTGGTAGATAATAGGAACATGACAAATATTTGCTGAAAAAAATTCGGTGAATTAATGATATTAGTTCTACTCTTCCATAGAGTAAGGCCAAGAAAATGTAGGTTGGTTTTCCTGTGCTATGAAATATATTACTCATTTCACTCTTCACTCAAAAGCCTAGACTTAAGAGAATCCAAAGTAACATAATATCAAGTTTAAAAAGCTTCAGTCAACTACAGAAGTAAAACTTGGGACTATCAGTCAATGCTCCTCTTTGCCCTCTAAAGCCCGAATGATAGTGCCTTTGAAAATAATCCAAAGTAGAGTGAAAGAGGATGCAGAGAGATGTGAAGTTTATATCCAGTAAGCCAACAAGAGTTATAGAGGCAAAAAAAATCACAAAACCACCCACTAATGAAAACAGTACATTTTAGCACATAGAAAAATGCAGTCTCTTCTACTATTGATATGTTTATAAAATGTGGGATTACGTTTCCTATCATCAAAGGCCCAGAAACCTAAAAATGTATTTCCCAAATTATTCATATAATTTAGAAAAAAAAAAAAATCTCGTGACAGATATCATAGATCCTCTGATCTTGTGCCTTACTTATTTTTGCTGGGTATAAGATCACTTACAGAGAAATACACCTTGACTAGCATGTAATACACAGATCTCAGTGCCTTTAATGTGGCTACTAATGGGTAGGAAAATTCAGAGCCTCCTACTTATTCTCTCTCATTGTTTGCACCTGATGTCAACTTAGTCAGAATGATTTGTTTAAAATATGTAATTCAGTAGGCACCTCAAGAAGTAATGTGGAATGTATAAACCTGGCCTGCCTAATTTCAAATGAAATACAAGACAGAAATGCATATTAATGTAAAATGACTATAAATCAAAAGCTATTTCATTTTCTAAAGTAGTGTAAAAGCTAAACCTGTTTGAAACCATAATTCAGCTGTCATAATCTCTTAGATATACCACTGACCTTCCTTGGAAGCTTCTGCCACATAGAAGTGAATGGATCAGGAGGAGCAGCATTAAATCACATTGCATTACTGGGAGCCAGGGACTTGAAGGCAATTTAGCTCACTTCAGCAAGTCCTTAACCACATGTCACACTTTCCTAGATATGGGTTCCTCATGCTATAAGTGTACATACATTGACAAAAAATGCATTCAATGTGTAGTCTACACAAAGAATCTCATTGTGTATTCCATGCCTGTGCTTACAGTTTTTTTTTTTTTTTTTTTCCAATTAATATTGAACTTGATGCTCCAATGTTTTCAAGGAACAGCTGAAAGATTTTGTGTTGTAATTCCTGAAGCCACAATGTCTGATTAACTTAAGAATGTATATTTTCTCTTGGTGTTTTACATTTATTATTAATAAATAGCAGTAGCTAACACGATTGCTTGGCTGCCTACCTCTCCAAAATAAATTATTCTATTAAAATTGCGACTTTCAATGTTAAGCCTGAGGTAGGAAATGGGCTTGAATCTGAAATCATGTTATTCACAATGCTTATGGTGTTAGGGATCAAAACAATTCTTTTTGGAAGGAGGGTTGGAGAACAATATGCCTTTTCAACTTATGGAGATTGAAATTGGAAAAAAAAATAGTTAATGTTGATTAGACTCCATTTGCAATTTGTTACTAGATTTTTAATGAAAAGCTAGTCTTGTTTCTACAGACAATAATTATTTTATAATTACTTCCCCAAAAGTGTAAGGCAATTAAATTGCTACTTTAAAAGCTTTTTAACAAAGTCAGAATTTCTGATGCTTGTGTATAAAGGAGGAGGGTAAGATATGGAATACAGAGACCTGTTCAGAGCTTCAAACAACTATCTGGAAACTGCACTATGAATGGGTGGATCCATGTTCCACCCCAAGGCTTTCTCTTAATGAATATCTGCTGATCTCTAAGAGTTTCCACTGAGATAAGGAGAAGAAAACCATTCATTTTACAATTGAGGAGTAACCTATTCCTTAAGGATCTTATTCTACCCACAAAAACAAACAAAAAAAGAAAATTTTAGGAACCATTGTTATCATCTACTCCAAAGACTGAGAATATGAGGTCCTTGGTTCTGTTTAAAACTCCACTGATAATTTTCTGGATGAATTTCTCTGTACCTCAATTTTTTGCATATATGATTTTCAAGTTTACAAGTAAGGTAATTATGAGGTAAAGGTTGAATACACAGCAAAGGCTGAGTTTCTGCAAATAAATAAATTAATAAATAAGTAATAAAAATGCATCAAGTATGATTTCAAATTGTTTGTGTAATTAATAAGTGGATGATCAATAATTTTTTTTTTAAATCCCACTTATGTGGGCAAGGCACTGTGATGTATGATGAATAACATATTTTAAAATAATGCATAGTTCCTGACATCACAAATGTTGCTATTCATATGGCAACGCTAAGTTTTCAATGGTTTTATTCATGTTTTCAGAGTTATTTATGGACTGACCCTAAATTATTTTATAATAACCTATGGCCATCCCTCACACTGGATGAACAGAAGCCTACTACAAAGGGCTGGTTCCCTTTAAGGGGTCTCAGCATCACCTGGCATAGTTTCTTGGGGAAGCCTACTACAAAGGGCTGGTTCCCTTTAAGGGGTCTCAGCATCACCTGGCATAGTTTCTTGAGAAAGATAATACTGAGCAAGTATTTTCATTTGTGGTATGCCCAACCCTCGAGCTCTTTCAAGCTTTTACGCAGCAATATGATCATTTACCTAAAAGCTATAAGAAAACTATTGCTCTAGTTGTCATACAAAACCTGGAAATATTCCTTCTCATAGTCAAAGCCAGTCAATTTAGAAAATTCCCCCTTTGTGATTCTGTCCTGAATCTCCTAAAACCCTGTGGTGCACCTTCTTGCCTAGGGTGGAAAGGATGCACTAGTATCTTGGACTTCCCCAGTTCCTCCCCCACATGTCTTCTTCTCAGCCACTTTTTTGAGCATCATGCTCAGTTTCTCCCACATCTGAGGACTCCTCTGAAATTTACTCTAAGAAAAAGTAATAAGCCACCCCCAAAACACCTAATACAGGAAGCTGCCGCTAAACTCTACCTTCCAGGAATCATGTACAAAATTTTGCTCTGCCTCCAACTTGTTGGTAGATTTACTGACTTCCCTGTTATCACAATCAGTGGCAAAATAGAAGCCTGCTCCACCTCAAATGAGGAGGGGAAGCAAATTTTGTTTTTGAAATTTCATTTTCCTTCTCCTGAGAAAATATCATTTAGGTGTGGGTTATTTACCAAATGTAAAGAGGAATAATGAGTGTTAGGAAAATACTTAGATGAGTATAATTGTTTTTTAAGAGCATTTATATAAGACTAGGAAGAGCACAAGGTAAGTATCCTTTGCTCCTGGCAATGTCTTAATTATCAAATCCTATAAAGTCCCTGAAATACTTAAATAACCAAAGCCATAAGACATAAGATGATATGTAAGATACTCGTACGAGATGAAATATAAGTACACATTCAATAGATTACATTCCTGATGAGAAACAGATTGAGGAAGTGAAGTGTGGAGAAAGTGACTGCCAAGGTAATTCTTTCACCCGCGCACAAAGGAAATTTCTAACAGCAGCAAAAGTAGGTGCAAAAAAGACTATCTACTGGCAGGATATTTTCTTTAATCAAGGGCTAAATTACAGGATGAATATCTCATTGTTTCAAAGACTATCTATATTTTTAGGACCCCCAAAGCTCCTATTCTTACATCAGAGATATCTTCTGAACCCCATATCTGTACCTCTAACACCTACTGGACATTTCCAAAGGAATGTCAAAAGGCAGCTCACACTCAGCACAACCAAACACTCAACTGATTTATTTTACTATTTGGCGCGGTCCACGCAATGGCAGGGTCTTGGGCTGCCCTTTCCAAGTTGGCAAGGCCCCGGAGGGAGAGCTGCTGGCAGGGCCACAGCTACCAGCACTTGCTTTCATTGTAAAGATCTCTGCCTTGGCACAGTGGTGCTGCTTTCGCTTTCTCTTTTGATGTTTTGGTCAGCGTGGCAGTTTCCTGATTTTCCAAAAGATACAAAAAGTGACACACAAACAGTTGTTGTCATAAAATTAGATTATCCCACAAAAGATCCGAGAAGATTGAACAATTTCAAATTGTCCCTTTTGAGTCAATTTATTACATCAATGGATGTTTTAAAAACACCTTATGAATAGCCATGAGCAATTGTTTTTACCGAAGAAATTAATAAACAATAGAAATCCCCATCCTCTTCCCACCATCTGGGTAAACGGTTATATGGATTATAAAATGGGAAAAGGAAAAATTTGGTACCCTCCTAGGGAACGTCCTAAATATGACTTAAGTTGACAAACGTCATTTACAGGGGATTATATTAATGGTAGAGAATGGCTGGAATTAATGGAAAAAGATACTATAAAAAGAATTAAGTTTATGAGAAAGAATGCGTAGAAGCCCTGTTACTCATTGATGTCCTAAGTTAAATAAAAACATCTTAGTAAGATATTGGGACAAAAACATTTGATGCACAACTTTCCCTCCTAAAAATAAAGATTATAGGGCCGGCCCGGTGACGCACTGCTACAGTGCACCGCTTGGGAGTGCGGCGGCGCTCCTGCCGAGGGTTCGGATCCCACATACAGACCGGTTCCCGCTCACTGGCTGAGCGAGGTGCAGGCGCAGCACCGAGGTTTGCGATCCCGTTGCCAGTCCCGGTCCAGTATGGGCGTGACACTGAGGGTTGTGATCCGTTGCCGGACACAAAAAAAGACAAAAAGAAAAAAATAAAAATAAAAAAAATAAAGATTATAGATGGAATTTAGAATGCACCTGGTTTTGTGAGGGATGGTGCTGTGCACTTTGACACTTTACATTGGGCCATGCGGCTGCTATATTAAGTACATGCATGATAAAGTTGTTCAATTATCCTTTATTCTTTTTCCAAATGAACAATAGGTTCATGCCTATAGAAATATGAGAATCATTAAATCAAAGTTAAAAATATATATATAAGGTATGTTTAACACTTTGAAACCGCAATTGCTGCCATCTCAATTTTGAGTCAGACATATAATTTATGCTTGCTGGTAGTAATAAGTTTAAGGTTAATACGAGGACAAAAAGAAAAGAAACACAATGGTGAAAAAGAAACACAATGGTGAAAAACGTCAAGAACAGTGAGTCATGGACTAATCGACCACAATGGATAAAATCACCAGAAAGAACTGATCACCGAGTTTTATTTAACTTTGTAGATTATTAATTTTATGAGAACTGATGTAATTTTTTTTAAAAGTTTCTGTTTAACTATTGGTTTAATAATTTTAAAAGTTTATGTAGTTATAATGCCCACATTAACCCCCCCCCCCAATGTTGTATAACAAATAAAAATGCTGATTCCAGTCTGAAGGCTGCTTCAGCTGCTTTAGCTGCTCTGGCTGCGACAGCACTGACAGCCCGCAGGCTGAGAACGTGCTTCAGAGGAACCGAGGTCTCTGCCTGTGTTTTTTATTTTCACCGCCTTCCCATCCCTCTTTCAAGGACCCCCAACTCGACTGGAGCTGGTCTCCGGCAACTATTGGCCCATTCTAACTCATTTAGTCAGTCAGTCACTCACTCAATCACTTGTCAAATGTTTATTCAGTAGTCACTGTGTCTTTGGCATTTTTTAGGAGTTGGAAATACAATAGAAAACAAAACTTTCACAAATGTCTTCCCACAGGAGTTTATATTCTAGTAAGGTTATACAAAATAGGAAAAGATAAAATATAAAAGATATTGTTAAGCTCTAAAAACAAATACAGCAGGAAATGGGAAAGGGTTGATAGGAGAGTCACTTTAGATAGGAGAGTCACGTTATATAGTATTTGATCCTCCTCGTGTGTTTTTTGTCCAGATAAAATCACCAATGCACACTCAACTGCCAATCCAAAGACAAAGGCTGATTTTTGATGTTGCAATTGTTCTATATTCATAATAAGTCTCCAATTCATTCAATTATTTCCTTCCCACTGCTATGACATTAGGTCGACCTGACATTATCTCTTGCCAGAATAATTACAACAAACCTCCAACAGGACTCCTTAGCTCCAGTCTGCACAGCTTGAATCTGTTTTTCATACTGCAGCCAGAGACAGCTTACTATAGCATAATCTTCATGGCTGCTCAGTTTTCCCATGGAAAAAAATTCAGATGACCTATGTTCCCTCATCTCTAGCTCCTTCTCCATCATCATCACTGTCTACATCACACTGTACTCACAAGCCATATACTGAACTACTAACAATCCCCTACCTCGTCATCTTTTTTTTTCTTTTTGTCTCTATATATGCTGTGGTTTTCCTCTGTAATCCTTCTTATTTTCTCTCTCCCTCCTTCCAGATTTTATTTTCAACTAATTAGAGTCTACTAATTTTTCAGTTTAGGCATCATCTTTTGCAGGAAGTCATCCCTGAGACCCCCTAGAACTCAGTCCTAGGCTTTCCCATAGCACACACTGCATACCCACACGAGAAAGCTTGCAACATTATATTGAAAACAATTGTTTATGAGATAAATGCCACTTTGTGACATTAACTTGTATTTTCTTCTTTCTTTTACTCAAGCAGGTTGTTGGTCCTGTAAATGTAGCTTCAGAGAGCAAAAGAAAAAATAGTCCATGAATCCTCCTGCTTCCAGAGGATGGAGAGGATTTTTAGGTGTAGACAAATGACATGAAGGTTGAAAACATGAAGGAAAATGATTTCCCTGAAATTAGAAAGAAGCTGTCATGGGGGCAGAGAAGAGTTTGAGAACAGAGGTCTATAGATCCATGAGCAAGGGGACCCTGAGAACCAAGTCCAAGGAGGAAATGACAGTGTAGTGCCCTTTTGCACATGAATTCATAGACAGTTTCCAAAGATTTCCTAATCCCCAAGGTGCCATGTGAGAGGTAGAATGTCACTGGACCTTAAGCAGCCATGTGGACCAGGGTGGTGGGTGGCTCCAAGGTATTCGGGAGCACTGGGAACTGAAGACTTCTTGCCTTGGCACTGCATGAGATATTAGATTTTGTGGTACAACCAAGGTGGAGATATCCTCAAAAGGACCAAGGGTGATTGTGGAAGACATGGCTAGTCAGTATCTATCCATTCCTCCACTTTATCAACATGAACCAGTTTTCTTCAGGGTGGCAATGTGCCTAACAAAAATACCTATGACACCAGCCTTCCTCATAGCTAAGAGTGATTAATGAGATGTAAGCCTAAGTCCTTGAGAGGGACTTTGAAAAACATTTGAAAATGTAGCCAACTCAGCTGGCATGCAGATTTTGCCCTTTGCCTTTTCTCAATTTCCTGCCTGTAAGTTAATTGGTGACATTGAAGGCTGTCTTTGTCACTGTGTTATCCCCGACAAAGGGCACAGTGATCATTTAATAACTATTATTCAATGAGTTAATAAATGCATGAGAGAACATTTCTCTCTATGAACATAAATTATTATTACTTTTGAGCACCGAGTTTCCCTAAGCACATAAAATATAGAAGAACAGCATTTGAGTCACATGCTTCTTCAAAGTTAGTACCTATGGATATTAGCTACATTTTCATAGAGCCTGATGCCATTTTTAATAATTACCTCTAAAGCATCAAAAATAATAAATGATAATTTTGAAAAACTCCTCTGAATCACCTTTTATTCTAATAGTGTAAAGCCTTTCTTTTTACTCTAAGTGTAATAAGTATCTAAAATTGTCTAACCCTGCTGTTTCCTGTGAAAAATAAGGCACAAGCCAGAGTAGGGTAGTTTATGTATGGAAGGGTGATAAAAAGCCTCAAAATCTCAGGAATTTGCCATTATGAACATTTTCTTTGTGCTTATGCTGGGTCTACTGCCAGTCTGGGTGGTTCTCCAGAGCAGCTCTCCTCCTAGGGCTGGCTCAGTATTCTAGGCTGCTTTAATCTTTGGCACCCATTTTTATTAACCCATACCTCCATGGTCACAATGGCAGAAAAAGTGAGTACTTAAAGATCTCACATGTTAGAGCCTTCAAATGTTCTGAGATGACAGTGACACATGTCAATTCCACTCACAATGCATTGCTAGCACTAGCCAGATAGGTCTGTTCAATTGTACAGATGTGAGGAAATATATTCCTTCCATGCTTCCAGAAGGAGAAGAGAAATGGACATGATGATCATGTGCAGTCTCTGCCACACACAGGCAATTTTTAGAAGAAATGTGCTCATATCCCTTACGACAGAGGTTCTCAAACTTTTTGATTTCAGAATCTCATTATACTATTAAAAACTATTGAAGGCCTTAAGAGTATCTGTTGATGTTATCTATTAATACATACCATATTTGAAATTAAAATTGAGAATTTTAAAAAATATTTATTTGTTCATTTTAAGAGAGCAATAATAAATCCATCACACATTAAAAGAAATAACATGTTTTTTAATGAAAAATAACTGCATTTGAAAAATGAAATAAAAAAATAGAGAAATGGCTTTATTTTCTATTTTTGAAAATCTCTTTCATATCTTTACTAAATAGAAGATAGCTACATTCACATACCTGCTTCTGCACTTGGTCTTTTGTGATATCACCCTTTTTGTAGACTCTGGAAAACACTGTGTACTTGTAAGAAAATGAACACAATAAAGGCAAATAACATCTTAGTATTATGAAAATAATGTTGATCTCTTAGAACCGCTGAAGAAGCCTCTGGGATACCAGCGATCCCACACCACCCTGTGAGAAACACTGCCCGAGAATAGTTAATGAAATTGCTCAACGGTACTGCCAGGTGTACAGAGGTAAAATGCTTGCCACCTGTAACGTCTTCTATTTTTCTTTACTTTTGCTCTGAAAACTTTTATTAGGTGAACCCATTGTGCTATGATTGAAAGTATTCAGTGCCTCAATCAGGGGATAAACTTGCCTGCTGGTTTTCCCAGAAATGATCTGTGAAGAATGTCTCCATTATCTTAAATAATAGTATTGTTTTCTTCATCTGCTGTGCCTTTTCAACTTTCTCAGTGAATCCATCTGTCATTTTCTGATCAGCAGCTGAATAGGCACATTTGCTTTCCCGTCCTCTTTAACCCACCTTCTCTATCCATCAGTATGAGGGGCATTATCCTTAGCACACTCTTTCTTCCGACCTGTGCAGTTCATTATCTTACCCGTTTTTGGATAGCCCTTTGGTGGAAATCTTTTTATCAACAGGGCACATGGGTTCTCTAAAATGGCATGAAAATACTGCTTCCCATTTTCTTTCTAATTAAATTCAAATCAACAAGTAGTGATATTCAAATCAACAAATAGTAATTGAATAACTACTATATACAAAAAAACTCCTAGTTCATAGAGAAGATTCTGAATTTATTCATTCAAATCAACAAGTAGTGATTGAATAACTACTATATACAAAAAAACTCCTAGTTCATAGAGAAGATTCTGAATTTATTCAAATAGATCCAATTTAAACTACAGGGTCTGTTTTAGTCCATTTCTGTTCCTTATGACATAATACCTGAAACTGGATAATGTATAAGGAAATGAAGTTTATTTCTTACAGTTTTAGAGGCTAGGAAGTCCATAGTCCAGGGTGCACATTGGGTGAGGGCCGCCTTCTGGGTGGGAACTCTCTACAGGGTCCCATGGCAACACAGGGTATCATGTGGTGACAGAATGGCCAGAGAGCTCTCTTCTGTGCTCCTTATAAAGCCACGAGTTCACACCATGATAATCCATTCACAAAGGCACAGTCTTCACGATCTGATCACCTCTCAAAGACCCCACCTTTCAAATATCATCATTGGATTTCCCCTCCTTTTAACACTGTTACATAGGGGATCAAGTTTCCAACACAGGAACTTTGGGGGGACACATTTGATCCATGACAGGGTCTCGATAGTGACTTAAAACTTATCAAAACAAACAATATATTAGAGTAGAAAATAAAATATAAAAAGTCAGAGGACAAAAATTAAAATATTTTAATTTGAGATTGCTTTTAAAATTTACTTAAAACTACTTTAATCATCTGCCATGTGTCCACAAATATTAATTTGTGTATCATCACAAGGAAATGAGCACCATGGATTCTAATGGTATCAGTCTCTCAGAGACCTAGTTTCCCTAAGAATCTAAGAATTGGGCTATGCATTTTTTTCCTTCAAAAAAAAATCCTTTCTTTAAAAAGGCATTTTCATAGTCTGTTTATTAGTAAGTCTACAATTAGAGTACACTATTTATAAGAGTAGTAGGAATAAAAGTGCCTAACAGGAGTAATAAAAGCCCAATATGGAGCAAGTACTCCCTCCAGTAGGAGTACTTGAGGTACTGGAAGGAGTACTTGAAGGTAGGTTCAATGAAACTATTTGCCTTCTTCACTCTATATATAAATTTTTCACTGTGGATAATTTTTAAATATTTAAGCATTATAGAACTGGTAAGAGGAAGATACAGTTTTTTATTTAATTTTTTCTAGATGTGGAAGGGAACAGCATTTACTGAGTACCTATCATGTGCTACACCCCACACTAAGGTCTTGACTTTCATTAATCCCCACAGCCACCTGTGAAGTGCTGACCTCATGGCATAGATGAGGATGTGCGAGGCACAGAGAGGACACCCACCAGATGGGATCCCTACCTAGGTCTGTCTGGATCCATAGCTGAAGCAACTTGTCCAGAATCTCGGGTCCACAACTGGGACCCAGATCACCTGCCTCTGAGTCAATATTCAGTGGAAGAAAACTTCTACACAAACGACCCAGCAAAAGACACAGCGGAGTAGCCTGCCATTGGGGGGAGGGGAGAGACTGCCATTTAGTGCAAAACAAACAAACAAACAAAAAACCCTTTAAACTATTTAGTATGGTCAGTTTAAGGGTTCTCTAAAGGGAATCAGGAGGTTTCCTCAAGTCCCCTCCCCTCTTTTGAACTTCAGTTTGATAATCTATAAAATAAGATGAACAGAAGTCTCCAGAGTCTAGGAATTATTTTTCAGCCTCCAGCAGATGAACCCACTCCCGTACCTTCTTTCTGCCTGGATACAGCATCTTGTGGGTGTCCTGAGGTCAAGCCGTAGGGGATAGGGGGACAAAGAAAGACTATTGCCCACCACTAGGCTGGTAGAGAGGACTGATGAGCCCCAGGCGGCTGACCAGACTTCAGAGTCCAGCTTCTCTCAGTCCCCTCAGGACAGTCTCAGTACTTCAGGGATGGGAGCGGGAGGGAGCGAAAAGAGACCAGCCTGAAATGGAGATGTTGGACAAGGGTGTGAGGAGGGACCCTGGAGATGGGATCCCATGGACAAGAGCAAATGAGGTTCAAAGACCTGGAAGCCCTCTGTACCGGCGACAGCTACAAGTAGTTGTTTTAGGCTGTTTCACTCCCACCCTGGAGTCCCTGGGCCCCTTTGAATTCTCTCCCATGCAGTTGTAGGGGGCCAGCACCCCGATTTCATGCCTGATGTTTGCCAGCAGCAGGTGGAAGGCATGGTTAGAGTATGGTGAGGGCTTCTCTTTCCAGCTTGCAGACATGTACCTTCTGGGTTGTTTCCTCACAAAGTGGACAGAGGTCTCTCCCTCTTCCCCTTTGTCTTGGTCTGTTCGTGCTGCTATAACAAAATACCACAGACC
>NW_007728125.1:293517-293990 GCF_000696425.1 Galeopterus variegatus | reverse complement strand
TCTCTCCCTCTTCCCCTTTGTCTTGGTCTGTTCGTGCTGCTATAACAAAATACCACAGACCTAGTAATTTATAAACAATAGAAATTGATTTCTTACAGTTCTGGAGGTTGGGAAGTCCATGATCAAGGCGACAGAAGGGTCAGTGTCTGGTGAGGCCTGCTCTCTGCTTCCAGTATGGCACCTTGTTGCTGTGCCCTCTGGAGGAGAAGAGTGCATGACCTCACAGGGCTCAGGAGAAGGCAGGGGCAGATGCATTTCCTCAAGCCTCTTAATAAGCTGAATAATCCCATTCATGAAGGCCCTCCTTATTAGCTGTGTGAATTTGGACTTGTTCCTTAGCCTCTCTGAGCCTCAGCTTCCTCTTGCGGTAAGATGAAAGAATAATCTCCTCTTCCAGCTTTGCTGTAATGGCTACACCAGTGCTCTGTTCTAATCAGTTCTGCTTTCTGGCTCTGTGACTTCAGGCAAACCTC
>NW_007728125.1:267428-292549 GCF_000696425.1 Galeopterus variegatus | reverse complement strand
CTGATTAACCCATCTGTGTACTATCAAATCTCTTGACATGTGTTTCTTTTTCACCATCTTTCTTACATTCCTTGTGAAAACAATAAAATATTAATGATTAACTCATAATCAGTCACCATATGAAATTCAGAACAAACTCTAGACCAATCTCATAACATGACTCCCTAATAAAATAAAATAATCCAGGGAATCCCACAAAATAGCTATTCGCTTTTATATTTTACCAAGTGGTAGAAGTAACTTGAAAGTTCAATTGATAGTACAGTATTTAAAATATTAACAATCATATAAAATATGGCTGAAACTTGAGAACCTAAGATTCCCTAATTGCTATCCCCAAATATGATGGCTTATTAAGAGATAGTTGCATATGACAAGGGGAAACTTGAATTTTGAGATATATGATGGCTGAGTCTCTTTTTTCAAATTTTAGTTTTCAACCAAACTATTCTCTTACTGAATCATTTAAAATTGCAGTTGAAGAGGTGGGAAATGATGGCAAATTCTAAATTCTAAGCCTAAGATTCATTATGCATCCCTGAGTTTGCAGAACAGTTCTTCAGGTGGCCTTGTACTGACCCAGTTCTTCCCCTTTCTCACTTGTAGTTCTCAGAAATAACCACAGAATGTGCTAGAAATGCAACCTCCTGAGAAAAGGAGAGATTGGCCAGAATAGCCCAGGCTCTATTACAGTCCCTTCTAAAAACAAAACGTCCTTCAAGTCGTTACTCCCTGAGCTATGGTGCAAGTGGAGCAATCACAGATAAGACTCCATCTGCCCAGGGCAGCTTTCCTGAACCTAGCTCATGATGAATCCTAGGCTTCTGATGTCCCATGCTGCCTGTCTGTAAGTAATAAATCTTCTTTATGCAACTTGTGTGTGAGGGTGTTCTTTCTCACTGGTCTGAGAGGAGTTGGTAACCATGCACAGCAAACCTGCTCTGCAGAGCTCACTTCCAAAGAGTCTGAAAGAATCTCTTTGGCATTATAGGGAAGGAAAGCAAAAATGCAAGCAACTTATCCAGTCGATCATTCACTAGATTATTGTCTTTGGAATCAGAAAAACCTGAGTTTAACTCCCACTTATGTCATTTTTGGAGGTGTAATACAGACAAGTTATTCAATCTCTGTAAGAATCTGTGTGCTCAACTATATGGAGTCCTCGCTAAAATGACTGAAATTATATAGTGCTTATAAAGTATCTGCCATATTTAGAAATTCAATTTAGAAATTTAATCTTTTGACTAAATTATAAGGTTGATACGGATTTGAGATCTAAATTATATAAATGAGATATTAAAAATCTCCCTAACTTCTGTAGCATTTATTTGGCTTACTCACTTTCATTTAATTTACTGTGATCACTACAGAGAATGCTGGATCATTCGAATAAAGAGACGCCTAAGAAGAGAATCAATTTTCTTCACTTTGCTGACTGAACTGGTTTCACATAAAGGAAACAGGTGCTTGAAACATCTTTTTACTGAAATATTAACCACAAGATTTAGAAATGTAATTATTAATGTATAAAGCTAATATAAACTAAATATAATTTTAAACATCTTTGTAAATTTAGTTCTTGACAAAACTCACATAATTGAGTTCATCAAATGATTGGCAATGGTTTCAGAAGAATTGAAGAGAAAGATATAGCTATCTACAGCTTACTAAAATGGCTCGTATGGGCAGGAGTAGGTGTGTAGGAGGCAGGTGTGGTCAGGAGGAGTGTTTTTACATGGGTTATCAAAATGTCCAGGTGTGTCTTCTTTACATAGGAAGCAATCTCATATTTGAACTTAGAAATGCAAAATAAACTCAAAGGAATGAATTTATAAAACAAGCCTAACTTCCTCAAGTCTGTGGAAACTTGGAGAAGGCTGCTCATAAAATATAACAGGAAGTTTTCATTTTGAAAAATAAAATAGATTTGAATATTTCTTTTATATAATTAACACTGCACAGTAAAGGCAATAATTAATAAATCTTATCTTACTACACACACACACACACACACACACAAAAATCCCCACTGTAATCATTTCCCTTAGAAAATACTTATTTAATCATAACTCTAATATGTCTCTAAGTCTACATTTACTGATAAAAATTATTCTGGTAAAATCTCTACCTGGCAATATTTATATAATATTTCAAGCCATCACATGCATGTCTCTAAATACTTCCATATCCATATCTGTGGGAGTAGAAATTATTTTGTTAATATCTGTAGCTGATAAATATTCCTGTCATTTTCCAGTCTTACGTTTATATTAGAAATGAGATAATCCCATAAAGCTTTTTTGAACTCACTGCATTTTGTCCATGAAGGTGGCTCTGCCCCAAAAGAAGTCATTTGAGCAGAGGTGACAAAGTGTGATTGTGCTCATTGTTTGACTTAAATCAAATCATTTCTGACACAGTTCAAATCCTTAGGAACCTATCTATGGCCAATTCAAACAAATAAACACTCAAATAAGAAAAGTAGAATGAAGTCCTGCTGTCATACATTCCATTTAATAGTTGCTTTCCTGATGTATCCGAGAGAAGTGTTTGAAAAGACAGTATGTATTTTCCTGTGATGTCAAAATGTCAATTCAAAATCCATCTGTTTTAGCAGAAAAATAATACTTTGTCATAAATCTGAACTAACAGCCTGTATTCTATCTGGCATCCAGAGGAGATTGAGAAAATCCTCCATTGTCCAGCACAATATTAGTTATTATTTATAAGGCCTTATGGAAAAAGTAGTTGTCTGACATTCATAAAGTTTTCTTTAGGGAAATATTCCCTTCTTCCAACAGTGTTTAAAGCATACCCAGGCAGCTAGGGGTATGGTTATTTACCTTGATATTGTATTATTTTTCTAAAGACTGTCATTTTTTTAAAAAGATGCTAAATATTGATAAGATTTAGTTGGCCCAGATTCCACACCTAGAAGCGAGAGAAAACCAGGAGTAAAATAAAACTGTTCTCCACAGTGTTACAAATACATTTCTTATAAACCTGGTGTGAATGACCCTCAAATCTACAGTCCATAGAATTTTAAGACTTGGAACATATCGAAGCTAAGATTACCAAATTAGTACAAATTTAGTGCAATTTAAAGTTGTCTAATTTTGTAAGAGAATACAAACTAAGAGTCTCTTATTTATCTAGTGACATTTATAGCTGCCTCATCGGTCTTTTTTGTTTCACTTTTGCAGGTACTGCAAACATCTTTTCAACATACCATGTGGCTTTCTGGTTAACATGGGGGGAGTTGTGGAAAACCCTATGGAGGCCAATAGGTGGTTTGGTAGATATTCATCTTCTAAAAATACACAAAGCTTAATGAGCTAGCCAAAGAGACCAATTGCTTTTAATAAATAAAAATCGTGAGGTTCTAGACATAACATTTATCTAAGATTTGTATGACCAATGATGGAGATTTATCAAATAAAACTGAGCATAATATGTACAAAGAAGGCTGGAGCAGTAAGAAATAGAGTAACGATTTCTCAAACTAGACAATGATCTTTGATCATTAGAGAAAATTCCTTCCCATCCTCTCCTTATAATATAATAAAATACCTTTTGATTATAGTTAAATATCTCTAGAAAGGTCGGTCCCAATAGCACCTACACCTCCATGTGTAAAATGATAGTTATTGATCATATCATTGATTCATTCATTTGCTCACTTCTTGAGTATTAATAAGCACCACATGTCAGGCCTGTGCTATACACTAGAGTTATGTCAGTAAATAAAACAGACATGGTCTCTGCACCACTGAAGCCTACAGCCTATGAGGGAAGACTGACATTACACACACACACACACACACACACACACACACACACATGCACACTTCAATTTCAATTGTGATAAGTACTATAAAGAAGCAGTACAGGGTGACATGGAAGCATTTAACAAAGAAATTGACCTAGTTTATGGTTGGAAGGGAGAGTCTTCCAGGAAGAAAGAACTATATCAGAAAAGGCCCTGAGGTGGGAAAGAGCAGGTCAAGTTTGAAAACCCAAAAACCAGAACAAGAAGAGCCGCGGGCAAGACGGGGCTGCAGAGCTGGCAAGGGGACAGACCTGGTGGGTCTCAGGACACATTGAGGATTGGGGGCTTTATTCTGAGAACAAAGAAAAGTGCCCAAAGGTTATAATAAGGGGAGTGACATGATTCAATTATCCCTGAGGCTGATTCCTACTCTAAAATTCTTTAGAAATATATATTTTTTCCTATTATTTAAAATTGAAATAAACTGGGCTGGCACCATTATTATCATCATCTTACTGTAGACATTATGAATTGACATAGGCATGGAACTCAGGTTTATAAGGTGTAATTTTTTATTACATTGTTAAATTTAATTTAGCTTATTGGTTGCAGTTCTCCAATTTCCAATAATGGCAGGATAATTCAGTCTTTGCAATTCAAGACGATGCTATGTGCAACTCATCTTGTCGAGTCTCCCTCATAAGATTCTGACTTTCTCTGCTGATGGCCTTGAGCCTACCATACACCAGGTCAAACATGTATCTACTTCTCATCCTGACTCGGCCTTCTTTTTTGTACAATCTAGTTCCCCACACTTTAGAGGGCAGGGCTTTGAGCAAATGAACTAAAGACACTATCAACCCTAAAAAGGATCCCCCATAATGAACCACAATGCTATCAGAGGTATTCCTCTCAGCCTTTTTGCTCTGTCCCTAGATTCAGGTCTTCCCGAAGAGGTTCGAAGTCTCACAAACCCACACTCTGTGAGGCAAGGCACAGGCCCTTTCCACTTTCAGATTTCCCTAAACATATCTGTGCTTTTATTCGCTTCCCCACACCACTCTCTACCCCCACAACCCAGACCGTGATTCCAGGCAGTGTCTAACTTATCATCCCATTCCCTCTGATCTTCTTTCAACCGCTGATCAAACCTGGCTCCACTTGAGTGGGCACACAGCTTTCATGGCATTCGTACGGTCTTCCCTAGTCTATGGTTATTGTACAAACTCTGTGCTCTGAGTCCTCTAGGTTTTGCTCATGATATTCATAGCCCATCTTTTGGAATTCAAACAAAACAAAACAAAACTGTTCTCTGTGAATACATTCTATCCATTCCAACTCAAAAGAGCTTTGACTTTCAGACTGCTGACTTTCCAATAGATTTATAAAATCTGCGTGGGAGCTCAAAAGCCAAGAATTTCATTCTTTGTTCCCTTTAGATTATTTTGTATGCTCCCTTCACTGGGGCAATATGCTTCAGCTTCTCAAACTAGCTCTTTCGGTAGGATGGTTCCAGGATGTAAAGAAAAAGAGACTATGTACAAGATAAACAACTTCTGATATTCTTTCAAAATTTGAACAAAGTACATAAGAAATGAGGCATTTAAACAACAAATTGGAAGAGCTAAGATTAAAAATACAGCCTCTTGCGTTAATTTGCAAAGGAATAGAAATAAAGCACTTCAGCTTTTGTTTACAGAATGAGGCTTCCCTTCCAATATGCTTATCCTCATAAATTTACAGCAAAAACAAAAACGTTGCTGGATTATTAACACAGGTTAGGAAATCTGGAAGAATTCTTACCTATAACAATGAGTAGCCTGGAATATAGAATTTGCTTTCACAGGTTCAGAGGAGACAATTAGAATGTCTTTCCTCATAGTTCTGGAACTCATAGCAACCAGATTCCAATAACAACCAAGGCATGCCTTTCCATAGATTTAAGGTATTTCCATTTAAAAAAAAAACTTTCCCTAAATTTAAGGTATTTCCATTTAAAATAATCTCAATATGTTGTCTAAGACTTTGCCACTCAAAATGGTGGTAGCAAACTCTTAGACAACACANACCAGATTCCAATAACAACCAAGGCATGCCTTTCCATAGATTTAAGGTATTTCCATTTAAAACAAACTTTCCCTAAATTTAAGGTATTTCCATTTAAAATAATCTCAATATGTTGTCTAAGACTTTGCCACTCAAAATGGTGGTAGCAAACTCTTAGACAACACACTGATATTAGTTTATTTTAAATGGAAATACCTTAAAATGTAGTGCAAGAACTACAAGCAGCACCATCAACTGAGAGCTTGTTGGAAATGAAACATTCCAGGTCCCTCCCCATATCTAATAAATCAGAATCTGCATTCTAACAGAATAAATCCCCAAGTGAAGTTTCTGTACAAATTTGGAGAAGCACCAGCCTAAGGTTTTTCTGTTTGGTTTCTCTTCTATGAAAAAAAAAGAATGAGACATTTATTAAAGATAGATGTAACCAATTTTGTAATTAAAAGCTTTTATCTGAAAATAAAAGGTAATTTTAATGTCATCGGCATTCCATCAATGCTGAAATATGTAGTTACCTAACAAGGTACAGCATTTAGTTGCTGATAAGCCAAGCACAGTGCATGAGTGAGACTAACCTATCTGTTCTGGATATATTTTTTTCATGTTAATATGAATTACATCAAGGCCGGTGGCAAGATAAGAGTCTGACTTGGTGGAATTGGACTACTCATCAGCACTCACTCTAACTGCTGACTAAATTATTTGCTGTGTTTAAATATTTTCCTAAGAATATTCCTCATGGTTTCTGTTGTAAGTGGTGTGTGTGTGTGTGTGTATGTGTGTGTGTGTGTGTGTGTGGTTGTGGTTGTAAAGCTATCACAAAACTGAATAGTATAAAGTGATAAAAGAAAAAGCATTAAAGAAAGTGTTGTTGTCGAGACTTTTATAAAGTTTGTTGGAACAATGCATACATTAATTAAAGTTATGTTGATGACTATTAAGTATTTGAACATAGTCATATCGTCAATTGCTCCATCAAACACCTGAAATCATGTGTGTCGTGTTTTTCACTAGTCACAATAAAATCTTACTGTGATCATTTCTCATCATCATCCCCTTATGCAATTATGCATAATCATGTGTCCAGATCAATTGCTCCATCAAACACCTGAAATCATGTGTGTCGTGTTTTTCACTAGTCACAATAAAGTCTTACTGTGATCATTTCTCATCATCATCCCCTTATGCAATTATGCATAATCATGTGTCCAGAACCAAAGTGAAACTCAGAGTTAAGCAATCATTCAGTAATTTCTAGTGCCAGGTATAGTCTTGGCCCTAGTGGACACTTATAAATGTTTATTGATAATGATGTCTTATAAAGCTGCCACTATTTGCTATAAATTACCTAGATTGCCTTTTGGAATTGTGAATGTTCTCTAAATAACTCTTAAGCTTCATTTTGATTCTTCAACCCTGACATGTCTGTCTTGAATGAGTTTTTCCACACTTCCCTGGAATACCAAATGTTGAAGGCTTAATGTGCCATTCCTCTTTCAGGCTTCTAATTATGTCCATGAAAATGATATGATATTGGTGAATTGTGAAGGCTAAACCTCCAAATTCATTCTAAATTATTTCCCAGGCTAAGGGATTAGATTGTTCCAAGCCATCTGCAATCTCTTTGCTTTTGTGGCCAGTGTCACATAATAGTGAGGCAGCTAGTTGGGTTGCAAATATAACAGAAGGCAGTTCCACCATTGTCGCCTTTCATGAAACTTAGTGATCTAGAAAGAATTACAATATCTGCTAGCTATTCACGGTTTACTGTGCCAAGTACCATGCTAGGTCTTTTTCATTTGTTATCTCATT
The DNA here is from genome assembly GCF_000696425.1 of Galeopterus variegatus. NCBI lineage: Eukaryota > Metazoa > Chordata > Mammalia > Dermoptera > Cynocephalidae > Galeopterus > Galeopterus variegatus. The sequence goes on along the minus strand of NW_007728125.1, from coordinate 284,901 downwards.
TAATCTTAAAAACATCTTACAAGGTAGGTGCTATTATCATCATTACTCACATTTTATGTATGGATGAGGAAAACTAGTGACCAAAGCCAAATAGCTAGGAAGTGTCATAAGCAGGATTCAAAGCCAAGCTGTCTTGTTCTGTCTTCCGTTACCATAACATTAGCCTAATATGGTGCACTGACCTAGAATATCCCACCCGAACTTAAATAACACTGTTCAGGTGAATATAACCAACCTTTATGTCCCTAAAATAGGTATCTACAAATGCATATATAATCATAAGTAGAGGCTTAACGATGGAGCTCTTTCTGAATCATAATTGCTACACATGAAGTGACACAAAGCCGGCACTAAATATAAAATGTAAATAATATGAGAATTACTATGCCATTCTTACTGGATAATATCTAATCTCACAAACATCAATTCAAATGGTCAAATATACATGAAAATGAGGATTTGCATTCTCTAAATAGGTCGCACATGTATTGTACATTCCAATTTACACCTACAAATATGAACATCCACTGTTAAGACACACACACAAAGGACCATTTTTGCCTAAGAAAATTCTTGGGACTCACTGAATTCAAAAGTCCACTTCAGGAATTTGTTCATTCCAAGTGCATGGACATCATTACAGACTAAAAAGCTTATTAACTATAATCAGGAAGGTCCTTTTGGAACTATCTTCCCTAGCCTACTTCCAAGGGAAATAATTTGTAGGTTTCTTCAGGGCAATGATCATCAGCAAGTGCTCTGGCTCATCTTCAAATGTTCTGGACCAAATTTATTATAATAATGATAACTGCTCTTTCAGTATCCTGATCTTTCTAACTGCTGTACATCTTTTCATCTACTTCCATTTCCCTTAAGTAGAGCGCAGGCTAAGAAATCATCAGGCCCATTTTTCAATACTATATATCATCAGAAACAATTTTGATAATCATATTATTAGAGTGTACAACCCCTTCCTTCAGAACTTTACTAAATGAGTCACCTAAATGTCTTGCTCTTGCTCTCATGTTGTATTTTTATCTGCAAATGTCAAAAATTCTAAATGAAGTGTATGAGCCTTGCTTGATAGAGATGGCTCCCTTTTGTAGCAAGTAAAAAAGAGTTAATAAAATCTTAGCACCTGCTTAAATTCATCTTTGGGATTCTTTTTTAAATGCACTCTATTTAATTCAGGTGACACATATTTGTATTCTGGTTCAAGAATAGTTTTCTAATGCATGATTATTTGGGAGAAAATAGTAGATTTATTACCTTTGCTAATGAACACTTAGGTAATGGTGGTATTCTCAAGATAAGTATTCTCATGAGGTGAACTCTGATTACCATATATTAATTTTCATTTCAGTTCAGAATTATATAAAGAATGAACCTGGTGGCTTTTACATATAGAAAAATGAGACCCTTCCTAAGTACACTCTGCTATAACTCTCAAATGTCCCCTGTCATTTTCACAATGTTACATATCAGTAGAACAAGAATTCATCATCATGGAAGAAATTCCAGAGCTTTCAAGAAGCAGTGGATGAACCTAAAAGACACAGTACTTAAACTTCACTTCTTTAAGATACACATATGTGTATTAGCTCTATTTCAGTGGGACTAGGGGGGACTGACTTTAAGAATGGTCACTAAATTGGTTGAGATGTTCTTTTACCTTATATGCTACATTCAAGAGAGTTCCTTACTTATCTGCCCCTTTTTTTCCACAGCAGCATGTAACAGAGTCAAATGCAACAGAGAAGGCAATTCTTTAGTAACTACAAGGGTGCAAAGTATCAGGATCTGCATCTCCATGATTTTAGACCATGCCACAACTTCTCAGTACTAAACAGTGCCGCCAGGGCCATAGAACTCACATTCTCTGAACGATATGTCCTTATCCTGAGGAATCTTGGGCATATAAATATATTAGGAGCTAACGTAACCGGACTTTTAAGGAAAACAGTGATTTGATGATATAACTAACTGGAATTGAACAGGGAAAAAAATTAAGTGCATCCATTATTTCTAAGGACTATTGGTGCTTTGACCATTATATACTGTAAAATGTATGCAAGGTATTTGTATTCTAGTGGACCTGGGAAATAACTTAGTGTACGACACTTGCTACAACAGAGAAATGGCCCATTTACATGATTAATTAGTCTGTTTACACTTAATATTTTTATCCTGTCTATCTTTTTTAAAGTACCTCTTCAAATGGCTAATTTTTTTAGTGCAAGATGATAACAATTAGCATTAAACATTTTAACTTTTTATTGCAACATAACATACATAAAGAAAAATTCACAAAAGTGTATATAATACAGTGAATTATCACAAAGTATATACAAGTCTCTCACCCCATGTTCCTTCTTAATAATTACCCCCTCCCTTCTTTCCAAACATATTGCAGTTTTAAAATATGTGCCCAAATTCTTTGATAATCTTCTCTTCAAGTAGTGGAGCCTAATTACCCTCACCTTGTGTGTGGACTGAACTTAATGACTTGCTTCTAATGAGTAGGATAAAGCAAAAGCAGCAGTGTGTTATTATAAGAACGAGTTACAAAGGGCATTACTCTTCTTGCTTACATGGGCTCTTAGATCTCTCACTCTGTAGGAAGCCAACTGCCAGGCCATGAGAACACTCAAGCAGCTCTATGGAAAAGCTCATATGAGGAAAAATTGAGGCCCTCTGCCAAAGCCATTGAGGATCTAAGCCCTCCTGCTGAAAGTCATGTGAGTGAGCCATTTTGAAGTGTTTTCAACCTGTCCCAGACAAGTCTTCAGATGACTAAAGCTCTGGCTGGCATTTAGACTTAAACTTCATGAGAGACCCTGAGCCACAACCACCCAACTAAGCTGCTCCAGAATTCTTGACCCATATACACTGTAAAATAATAAATATGTATTTTTTAAGGTATTAAGTTTTTAAATAATTTGTTTTGCATCTTTTTAATTAATACAAAAGGTAACCACTCTCCTGACTGCTAATACCATAGTTTAGTTTAGCATGTTTTTGAATCTTCTATTAATGGAATCATTATTGCTTATTCTTGTGCATTTAACTTATTTTATTCAATATTATGTTTGTTAGATTTATTCATCTTATTGTGTGTAGCTGTGGCTTGTTTGTTTTCATTGCTATATAATATTCTAATGCCAGAATTTATTTAACATTGATCTTTTTCATCTTCTCACTGTCATAAATAATATTTCTGTAAACATTCTTTCACATGTATTTTGGTGCATATGCAAGCATATTTTTTTTTTTTCCTGACCGGTAACGGGATCGCAACCCTCAGTGTCGCACCCGCACCACGCTCAACCAGTGAGCAGACCGGTCTCTACATGGGATCCGAACCCTCGGCGGGAGCGCCGCCATACTCCCAAGTGCCGCACTCTACCGAGTGCGCCCGGTGCATATGCAAGCATATTTTTTTTTTTTCCTGACCGGTAACGGGATCGCAACCCTCAGTGTCGCACCCGCACCACGCTCAACCAGTGAGCAGACCGGTCTCTACATGGGATCCGAACCCTCGGCGGGAGCGCCGCCATACTCCCAAGTGCCACGCTCTACCGAGTGCGCCACCGGGCCGGCCCTGCAAGCATATTTTACTGAATGTATACTGAAGACTAGAATGCTGGTTTGCAAATGTTCAAATTTAGTTCTTAATAACAAGTATCTTTCAAGAGTAGTTGGAAAAATTTACTCTTCCATTAGCCATATTTGAGAACTACTATCGCTCTATATACTTGACAGCAATTGGTTTCATCAGAGATACATATTTCATCAATTTTTTCTATTTAAAATTGATCCCACAAAGATATATGCAGACCGGAAAAGAAAAAGAAATTTAGTTATCTGACAAAAACATATCAAAAGAGTATGAGCAATTTCTACAAATAAATATAGAACTCTTAAGTGAAAAATATCTCAATTTTTAAAATGGGAGAAAGATTTGAAGAAGCATTTTTAAAAAGAGACTATCAAATAGCAAAAGAAATATGAAAAGATGCTCAACATTAATAGTGTTCAGGAGGGAAATGAAAATTAAAATCACAGTGATTTGTATCTGCCACTACACATTCACCAGGTAGGCTAAAATTCAAAAGGCTGAAAAGACTAAGTTTTTATAAGAATGTGGAACAAATGGAACCTATACACATTGCTGGTGAGTGTAAGGTGGTTCAACTTTGTAAAATTGTTCATCAATTTATTTTAAAGGTAAACATACGCTTACCCTTGGTGTTCTGGTCATATATATTTACATTAGTGAAATAAAAGTGTAGGTTCACAGGACTGCAAAATGGTGCAGCCTCTATGGAAAATGGTATGGAGGTTCCTCAAACGATTGCAGATAGATCTACCATATGACCCAGCTATCCCACTGCTGGGAATATACCCAGAGCAATGGAAAGCATCAAGTCAAAGGTATACCTGTTCCCCAATGTTCATTGCAGCACTCTTTACAATAGCCAAAAGTTGGAACCAGCCCAAATGTCCATCATCGGATGAGTGGATACGGAAAATGTGGTAAGAAAGGACATTGTTGGGTGGGAGGGGAGAGAGGGAGAAGGGAGGGAGGTTTCGGTAATGGGCCACAATAATCAACCACATTGTATATCGACAAAATAAATTTTTTTAAAAAATAAAATAAAATATACATAAAATTGTTCACTGCAGCTTAATTTATAATTGCAAAAAACTAGAAAAAATAATTCTAAATATCCATCACAAGATAAATAAATAAATTGTGATTCATTCATGTAGTGAAATACTACAAAACTATAAAAATAAAACCAGGTAATAAAGACTTTAAGAAGACAGAAGTCCCCTGAAAATCCAACAGGGAAGGCCAGGACTCTTACCTTGCTCCAATCTGCTCAGATTTGGAGGGTTTTACTCTAACTCTGAGATATTGGCTCCTGTGTCCCTCTTCAGCCTCAGCTTCTAAACACAATCAGCATCTCCTTCAACTGCCCTGGCTTCTGCCCTTCAAACCACACAAAATTCCCTACATGTGCCATACATCCTTGTATCTCCCTATATTTCTCATGCGCTTTCTCTCTATGGAACACTGGTTCCTCTCACCTCTTCCTAGAACAACATTCCTTGGTTCTTTTAGAGTGGAGCGGGAGGTAGATTGGGAGGGATGGCCAATTTACTGGTATGCACAACCATATAGATGAATCTCAACACATGCTCAATGAAAGAAGCAAGACACAAAATGGGTATAATTTCATTTATGTGATACTGAAGAATAGACAAAATTAATCAATGGTGATTGTATTAGTTTGCTAAGGCAGCCAAATACCACAGACTGGGTAGATTAAACAACAGAAACTTATTTTCTCACATTTCTGGAGGCTGGAAATTCAAGATCAAGATTTTAGCACGTTTGGTTTCTTCTGAGGCCTCTCTCCTTGGCTTGCAGATGGCTGCCACCTTCTTGCTGTGTTCTCACATGGTTTTCCCTCTGTCTGTGTTGGCTGTGTCCTCATACTCTTTTCTCATAAGAATAGAGCAGTCATATTGTACTAAAGTCCACTCATATGACCTCCTTTTACTTAAATCACCTCTTTAGCTGTGTTGGCTGTGTCCTCATACTCTTTTCTCATAAGAATAGCAGTCATATTGTACTAAAGTCCACTCATATGACCTCCTTTTACTTAAATCACCTCTTTAGAGGCCCTGTCTCCAAATACAGCCACATTCTTAGGTACTGGGGGTTAGGATTTCAACATATGAATTGGTGAGGGTGAGGGTGGGGTGGTGGTGTTGCAATTCAGTACATAACAGTAATAGAAGTCAGAATAGTAGTTATGTCATTGGTCAGGGGCATGGGGAGGGGGAAATGAGGGAACTTTCCATGGTGCTGGAAATGTTCTATATCATGATCCGGCTGGTGGATATATAAGTGTACCCATAGGTTAAAATTACTTGAGCTATATGCTTTAGACTAGCATAATTCCCTTTACATAATGTAGGTATTACTCAACTTTAAAAATTACACAGACTTACAGTATTATGATGAATAACATTTTTGAGATTATAGTTACGGTGCCAATTCCAGGTTCAATGAACCACCTATATCTCTTCATTAATTTTAACTCTATCAGATGTGTATCATGCAACATGTATTTATTTAGAATCTACTATGTGCCATAAACTGGGATATAAATATAAAATGCAGCTTTAACATTTCTTGCAATATTTACCTGGAAGAATTTGGAAAAACTTCAGAAAGACTTTACTCCCATTTCCTCATTCAAATCTTCACTACCCTCACCATTTCAAAGAGGAAAGAAAGCATCAAACAGAAAAGATCAATTTATTTCTTTAAGTAAATTTATAATTATTCTCAAATATTAATTGTTCCCAAAGTAAGAAGAAAGAGAAATGTGGCATAAAACTTTCTTCCTAAGTTGTATATTTATTTGTTTACATAATACGATAATTTAATAACATCAGGCTTAAAAGAGATAATGTTTCATGCTGAAACCATGCTTTAGAATTTATATAATTAAAGGTATTCATGCAAGTTTTTATTCTAATGGTAGATAAAAGGATCTTCAAATCTGGACTTTGCCTGGAATTGATTATCCTTTATCAAGTTTCAACAAATGGGGCTCAATGAGGTACTGGTAAATTATAGCATCACAGATAAGTAACCTATAATAAAAGCTTCTTAAAAAGTTTTTCCACACATGTATTCCTGTTTCAAAGGCAGATGACAAGTCTCACAGACTTTTAGTTGTGTTTAACAAAATAGCAAATAGGAGAGGCAAAACAGCTGAAGTACAAAATGCATTAGCCAACTACTACTTACATAAAAACATCCATATCCAGAAAAGATAACATCGACATGACTGTGAGCTCTAGGACTTCAAGACCCACAACTTAGGCAGACTCTACTAATACTCCTACTGAGTAAACATTGCTTCACCAGAGTAAGAAAGAAGATTCGTCTTTAATCCATCTTTAATGGAAAAACAAATAGTTAACTAATCATCACAAATGATCTCCCAAATACATAACTCCTTATTTTTTTCTACTCATTGATATTTCTTATGCATCCAATAAAGCAAAATAGCTAACAGCAATACCTTCATGCACACACACACACACACACACACACACACACACACACAGAGAGAAAGATTTCAAATAAACAGCCTTTCTACTTCCTTGAGGTGCATTGTTAGGCTGTTTATTTGAAATCTTTCTCTGTGTGTGTGTGTGTGTGTGTGTGTATGCATGTTCAGGTAGGCATTTATTGTTATAATCTTCCCTCTTAACACTGCCTTGGCTGTATCCTGTAGGTTTTGGTATGTTGTGTTTCTGTCTTCATTAGTTTCAAGAAATTTTTTGATTTCCTTCTTAATCTCTTCTTTGACCCATTGGTCATTCAAGAGCATGTTGTTTAATTTCCATATATTTGTGTAGTTTTGCAAGTTCCTCTTGTTACTGAGTTATGGTTTTATTCCATTACAGTCTGAAAAAATACTTGATATAATTTTGATTTTTTTGAGCTTGTTGAGACTTATTCATGGCGTAACATACTGTCAATCCTGGAGAATGTTCCACATGCTGATGAAAAGAATGTGTATTCTGCAGCTGTTGGATAAAATACTGTATGTCTGTTAGGTCCATCTGGTCTATTGTGCCATTTAAATAGACTTTTCCTTGTTGATTTTCTATCTCAGTGATCTGTTCAATGCTGAGAGTAGGGCGTTAAAGTCCCCAACTATTATTGTGTTGGTGTCTGTCTCTCCCTTTAGGTCTGATAATGTTTGCTTCATATTACATGACATGACATAGGGTATATATACATAGACTTGCATATATTATTGGGTAGTGCATTAGAGAAAAGTTGATAAATTACTTAAAAAATAAAAGCAAAGTAAGAAGATAGTGGGAACAGAGGCAATTTTATGTGGGAGGACTCTAGTGTTTCTGACAAAATCTGACTAATGTTTTCAAAACATCACTCCTTTTACAGTGAATAAATTAGACTATGAGGGATGAGAGTTGAAGCCGCAAGAAGGGGCAGAACGTTATTATAGAACCAAGAAGGGGCAGAAGGTTATTATAGAAATGAGGTGCTGGTAGCTTTATTAGAGCAGTAGTGGGGCATGGGAGTCAGAGGAAAGATGGGACATGGAGCTGAACAGATTTGAAGTCTGAAGAAAAAAAGGGAATTCAAGGATGATTCCAAAATTTTTGTTCTTAGGAACTGGATGAATTTTTACTGATAAGGAGAAGAAAAGAGGAGGAAAATAATGGACAGAAGATGGAAATTAAGAGTTTGGTTTGAGACATGCTAAATTGTAAAGGCCTACTAGACATCAAAGTAAAGGTGTTGAGGAAATTAGATACACACAAAAAAATGGAACTAATAGAAGTGTCTAAAACTAAAGATTACATATGCAGAAGTTCCCCGCTTAACTGCGGTTTGAAGTAGGATTTCTGATTTTATGATGGTGAAAAAGTGATACACATTCAGTAGAAACTGTACTTGGCATTATGAACTTTGATCTTTTTCTGGGTTAGCATCATTTGGTATGATACTCTCTCTGAATGCTGGGCAGTGGCAGCCAGCCACCCCAGTCAGCCATGTGATCATGAGGATAAATGATCAATAACTCTACAGTGTACTGTGCTTAATAAATTATATGAGATATGCAACATTTTACCATAAAATAGGCTTTGTGTTAGATGATTTTGCACAACTGTATGCTAATGTAAGCGTTCTCAGCATGTTTAAAGTAGGCTAGGCTACGCTATGATGTTCAGTAGGTTAGCTGTACTAAATGAATTTTTGACTTATATTTTCAACTTACGATGGATTTATCAGGATATAACCATATCATAAGTGAAGAAGCATCCATATGGGAGTCAAGGTATTTGATTAGATTCAAAGTCCCAGGCTGGGTGAAATTGCCGGGAGAGAAAGTATAGCATCCATATTTCTTTCAGTGAAATCATGTCTCTTTCATTCCAGGCCGTGTAGTTAGGATGGTACTGAACCCAAACTAAATATCCTTGGCTTAAGCAAATCAAAAATTCCATCTGTCTGACTAAACAGTAACTTCATGGATGGGACAAGGTCCAATTTTGGCTGTGAGAAAAGATCTTCTGCCAGCTACCTCTATAAATGCCTTGCTTCCTAACACTGCATATTTTAAATATTCATATGTATTATTCATTAAATATTCCTAATTGTTACTTGGTATTTATTATTCAGATGAACTGTGAAGTTCTGGATCTGCCCATCTTTAAAGAGCATGTAGTCTAGTTTACATGAGATCAGAATCAAATTCAAATATTTTTATTATTTCCTTATTTATTTGTTAGCTTCGGCAAGCAGTTTGTAAGTTTTGGCAAGCAGTGTACATTTGTATTTGTGGCTGGCAACATATGTCTTCTGTCTCCTAAAAAGGTAAAATGTTCTGGCCACCAAGGCTGTCAGAAACAAATTAAAAGTACTTTCGACAAAGTTCTTATATCTCAGCTGCCTGCTGTATGAAAGAACAGAGTATTCAAGGCGTACAAAAAAGAGAGAGAAAATAAAATACAGACATAAAATAATTAGCACAGCAGCCACTTAATTGCACTTGAGTAGTTTCATTTAGCTAGAACTATTCAAAATATTATTTGAACTCAAAATTCCTTTGTCCTACTTGAGTAGTTTCATTTAGCTAGAACTATTCAAAATATTATTTGAACTCAAAATTCCTTTGTCCTAAGATGTTACATTCTAGTCATTTTTAATAAAAATATCATGTTTTGATCTTTCCCCCTTTTTTTTAACTTGGTCAAAAGCACACCGCTTGTGTGGTGTGGATATTGCTGAGAAACTTAGTGGTTTGTCTTTACGGTAATGTTTTCATGTACAGCAAATGGCTGCACACTCTCAGCATACTGATGAAGTCTCAGATGGCATAATTAAACATCTTGCACAAGATTTCTTGAGAAACCCCAGATCGGTAAGTCCCAGTCCCACAGAAAAATGTTTCCTAGAACACTATAACTAAATCCCACCTCACAACTGAGAAAACTATCCACAGCTCTCTAGGAGTGCTGCATTCACTGCTCTCATGTAAATATGTTTGTGGGAGATTTATTATAATTTATTCCTAATTACTGAATTTTTAAAAGTCATCCTGAAATGTCCTGAAATAGATAAACAGGCAAGTGACTTAATCAACCCATTTTCTTGTTGTCTCTTCATTGTTGCTTTTGTCTTAGCTGGGTGTCTTTCTATTAGACTTTATTTTAAAGGTGTTAATACCCAGTGGTCTATCACATTACATCAGAAGTCATTTTTGTCATAAACAGAGAGGAAAATGCCTTGGAGGGTAAAAAGCAGCACTGTTTTATAATCATGGTTCGACACTGATTCTGTTGAATTTTATAATTGCTGAACCTTATTGTTAGGAGTCCTGTTATTACCTAAAGGGGTCCTCATTAACCCAAGTGATCAGACAGACAAAACACAGTAGAGGACAGTGTAATTTAGCCCGTTGCCATGTTCCTCTTACCACTGCTGAAGGCACTGTATCTTGACATGAGATAAAAGAAAAAAAAAAATGGAATCTGAATTTCAAGTAGAGAAAAATAATAAAACACCGTGGTAATAAGACTTCATTTATGGAGTTTACATGAACAAAACTAAACACTCTGTATTCATTTAAAAGAAAATTTATATCAGAAAGGCTCATGTTTGACTTTAGGTTTCTATAACTATGCTTTGAAGTAATGAGAGACATTTTCTTCTTAAGAAGATGTTGTAAAAAATTGTACTTGAAAGAAATTTAAAGTGCAGCACTATGAAGAATTTAGCAAATTAGCTTTACTCATTTTTTTCTTATTCCTTCAAAAAATGTTGATGTTATATTTTACATTGTGTTTAAAATATTATAATGTCTATTTTTAGAACAAAAATAGATATATATTTTCTGTCTCTATCCCATGAAACTTATTTTTTTACAGGATTTGGGCAACATAGCTATAGATTTATATTTAGATTTGACGGATTTACAGGATGTCGTGTTTAATTCCCTGACAGAAGTGCTATGTGGTGAAATGGACTGGGAGCCTTAAATCTGTTCCCAGATCCATCCAACTTGGGTCCTGGCAAGGCCTGGATTAAGCAGTGTATCTTCCTTTAGAGTTTTCCTCTTCCTCAGGTAAAACAGCTATCCAATTTACAGGTGACATTAATGCTTTGTAAATTTTGAAAGTGTCAAATACTCTTAAGGTAAAAGTGTATTACACACACACACACGTGGCAAAGAGGAGAATCTGTATTTAGTGCTGTACAAACATACACAAAACCAGACGCAGCACTTTAAAAACATTAACTATGAAATCAGACTGCTTAAATTCAAATCCTAATTCTGACCACTATTTTATGACGACTTTGGGCAAGTTACTAACTTTTTTGTGCTTTAATTTCCTTATATAAAAACAAAATTATCTCTCTCATAAGTTGTTTTGATGATGAGAATTGTTGATATATGTGAAAGTACTTATAACTACGTCCAACTTCTAATAAACACTACATAGAAACTTTAGCTATAATTATCATTGCACTAATGTATATGAAGCAAGTTAGTTACCCCACTAGGATAGCAACATAAGCTATCAAGCAATCGAGATAAAAAAATAAACATTAGAAAAATATGAGAAATAAGACTTAATGCTTGTCTTTGCCCAGTAAAATGAAACCAGTATGGCAAACTTCAATTTGCTACATTTATTACACTTACATCATCTACAAATGTTCTAAAATTCCTAAAATTCATTAAATTATATCACTTCATGCTTTCCTTACTGTTTTGCTTCCAACCGTCTCCCCACATCAAAAAAAAGAAAAAAAGAAAAGAAAAGAAAACAGGAGAGAGAATGAATTGCTAAGCTTAATAACTACTATCTGAAAGGCTTCTATGTCTGAGCAGGGTTGACAAGGGAGGGTCAATTACAATTAAGCCACTTCATGCTTTAAACTATAAGAGCTATAGTTAAATTCACCTTCCTTATTTTTTATTTTTTTTTTGTCTTTTGTCTTTTTTCCGTGTCCGGCAACGGATCGCAACCCTCAGTGTTGCCCCCGTACCGGACCGGGGACCGGCAACGGGATTGCAACCCTCGGCGTTGCTCCCACGCCTCGCTCAGCCAGTGAGCGGGAACCGGTCTGCATGTGGGATCCGAACCCTCGGGCAGGAGCGCCACCGCTATCCAGTGCGCCACTGGGCCGGCCCTCACCTTCCTTATTTTTGAAGAAAAATGTTTTAAGTGTGTACAAAGGCATTGGGAAAAGGTGCCTTGTTGGAATTACAAAACTGAGCTACATGATTTGGAAGATAAATACAAGGATAAAATCTAATATTCAGGTAGAAACATATATTAGGATATAATTTACCTTGAGAAAATGTGTCTATAAACAATTATCGAGTTTTTATTGATGTATAATAATTATACATATTTATGGAGTACCTGTGAAAATTTGATACACGTATGCAATGTATAATAATAAAATCAGGGTAATTAGGATATCCATCACCTCATACATTTATCATTTCTTTGTGTTGGGAACATTCCAAATCTTTTCTTTTAGCTCTTTTGAATTATACAATAAATTGTTGTTACCTGTAGTCACACCACGGTGCTATTGAACACTAAAACTTATTCCTTCTATCTAATTGTATTTTTGTACCCATTAACCAACCTTTCTTCATCCCCTTTCCCACCTTTTTCAGCTTCTGGTAATGACTATTTTATTTTCAACATCCATGAGATCAACTTTTTTTAGCTCCCACATATGAGAAAGAACATGAGATATTTGCCTTTCTGTGCCTGGCTAATTTCACTTAACATAATGTCTTACAGCATTATCCATGTTGCTCCAAATGACAGTATTTCTTTCTTTTTTATGGACACATAATATTTCATTGTATGTATATATACCACAGTTTCTTTACCCATTCATATGTTGATGGACACTTAGGTTGACCACATGTCGGCTATTGTGAAAAGTACTACAATAAACAAGGAAGTGCAGATGTTGCTTCGATATACTGATTTCCTTTCTTTTGGATAAATACCCAGCAGTGGGATTGCTGGATCATATGATATTTCTATTTTTAATTTTTTGAGTAATCATATTTATACAAGTATCAATTTTTAAAGTTAAAAATTCAAATCCATAAAAACATATATAGACATTTCAAATTTTTACTTCAGCAGACTGCCTTTCAGAGTTTTGTTTTATATTCTAACCTTACTGGTGCACATGTGCTTATTGGTTTGTTAAGACTTCTGTGGTCAGCTCTTCCCAATACGTTTAAGAATTTTGTGTGATTATTATCATTTGGGAGTAGAGCCTAAGTCTACAAGCATGAAGAGATAAGACCCATATGTTTTTCTGCAAAAGTTTTTTTAAAAACTTATTTCAGAGACTTGGCAAGCATCTTGGCATTTAGCTTTAAATCCAAACTGAATTTTTCTGTTAACATATATTCAGTTATTTGGTTAATGTTAAAAATCAGAAATTTATTAAACTATTTATTAAATATTTCCCTAGTTGCATAAATCTTTTTCTTTTTCTATCAAATATGTTTAACACATCTAAATGGAGAATAGCTGTTTATTTTTTAAAATAATTTTTAATTTATATTCACCAACACCATGTATATTTTCATTAATCACTCAGTACCTAGGAAATATATATTCATACACTTCTACCACTAATTAATTTGTTCCAAAGGGATATATCGTGCATTGAAAATTCACCAGGTGTTGTGGAGACCAAATTATCCTAAAAGACACAATGACAGATGTGTAACAATATGACCTGTACATTATAAACTAAAAAGGAAGGTCAAACTCAAATGTTCTGCAATCACAAGTAGAAGCGTAACTTTATTTGCAAAACACTTTTTTGTTACACTAGCTATCTGCTCCTTCATTCCAGAATTCAGTTTCAGCATCATCTTTAGGTCCAAAGTCACACAATAATAAATACTAAAAAAACTCGGATTAAGGCTGGCCCGGTGGTGCACTGCTATAGTGCACCGCTTGGGAAGCGCGGCGGCGCTCCTGCCAAGGGTTCAGATCCCACATACAGACCGGTTCCTGCTCACTGGCTGAGCGAGGCATGGGAGCAACACCAAGGGTTGCGATTCCGTTGCCGGTCCCAGTCCGGTACGGGGGCAACACTGAGGGTTGCGATCTGTTGCCGGACACGAAAAAAAAAAAAAAAAAAAAACTCGGATTAATATCCTGTCTTTCATTTGAGTAGTTCAAAAAACTCTTACATTTATAACTGTCTTTACCTTTCTCCTCCCCTTCAAGTCTCATGTATTTATAGGTTTTGTTCTGAACAAACTATTTTCCTCAAGAATAATGTAATAAATAAGATGCTCTTAACAAACTTAAATGTATATTGTTTATATCTTTTAGTATCTTTGCCATACTTTTTAGTCAGTTTATTTACCTTAAGCTAGTCATATATAAAATTTTTTGATATAAAAAAGTAATTACCGAAATAAAAACATATGTCCATATAAAAAGTTTTACATGAACATTTAATAGCAACATGAACTATAAAAGCCAAAAAATAGAAAATACCCAAATCACCTTGAACTAATGAATGACCAAATGTGGCACATTTACACAAAAAGGAATAATGTGCTGACACATGCTACAACATGAGTGACCTTGAAAACATGCTGCTTGAGAGAAGTCAGTCACAGATGATCACGTATTTTATGATTTCATTTATATGCAATATCACAGATAAGCCAATCTATAAAGACAGAAAGTAGTGGTTGCCTAAAGTTGGGATTGGGGGGAAAGAGTTGATGAAAAATAGATGTACTACTAATAGACACAGGGTTTCTTTTTGGAAAATGCTCTATAATTGATTGTGGAAATGGTTTCACAAGTCTGCAAATATACTAAAAAACATCAAATTGTACTATTTAAATTGATGAGTTGGGTGATATATGGATTAGACCTCAATAAAGCTGTTTTTTTATTAATAATAAATGTAAGCAATACTTCTACTCTACTTTTAGCTTGTCTTTTCTCCATTTAGAGAATGTTCTTTCAGGATGAATTTTTGTAATCAAATTTTTGAAGTTAATGATACACTTGCCTCTTTTGCCTTACAGATGACATGAAGGAATGGAGGGACTTGCTCAAGTTTACACAGATATGGGACAACCACTGCAACTCAAGTATTCCCTCCCCTCATTAGACTTTTGCCAATACCAGGAATGTTTCTTGTTTGCTTTTTATGAAATGGGTTTGCATCTATTGTAAATATTCTTTGATAACCCCTTTGTTATACTGTGACCAGCTTCTTTCTAAAATATGTATCACCTATTCTGGAGATGATTTGTCCCAATATATAAATTAACTATCTTCTGCCTTAATCCTATTCTTTTAAATAGAATATTCTCATGCTATATGTGCTATTGAGGTCTTACACATACAACTTTTTTTTAATTTCGATAACTTAAAAAATTTTAATATCTTTATAATGATTGAAGGATACCTAGAAATGAGTTTATATATAAAAATATATAATAGTGTTTTCTTTCTTTGATTGCTTAGGAATCATCCCTTTTATTATTGGAGTTTTAAAATATTTTCAGGTATCAATCTGAAATTAATTGACTAGAGCTCCAGTTTTTTACATTTGGCTTTTAAATCACTGAAAATAGTTCCTCCCGAGTCATCATTATTACATAATAATCAAGATTCCCAAATATAATACCTCCATATGTGGGAATTTGCAGTCTTTCATTGGTCACATCCAGATGAATCATCCATTGAAAGATGGGATCTGTAGAGTTTTTACTTTCTATGCTAATTCTTCTGGGAATAGCCTTTATTCTGCCCTGTGCCTCCACCCGTTGGTTTTAATCATCTCACTTCTCTTATTTCCCTCCCACCCATTTCCTGAACAATCTCCTTTAATAAACTTTTCTCCCTTGTGAACAGATCATCTTAGATTTTACCTGGAGGGTGTTATAATTTTCTGTCTGAAATATTGAGGAAGAACTCTATCCAACATTTAGAAATAAAAGAACTGAGACATAAAAATCATTAACAAAGTTTCCATGATTAGTCAATGTTAAGTCCAAGCACAGTGCTCAGTTCTTACTTGAGATCTACCATGGGCCTCAAAGTTATGTGATTAATATACAATTAATCGGGCTCAGATTTCACCAAATCAGATAAAAACACTGAAAACTAACTGAATGTCTTCTTTCTTCAACACGCATAGTATGTTATCTGTCAGGTCGCCTGGCATTTTCTTACCTTATATTCTATGTATGCTTTGTCTCTTCTACTAAAATAATTTTCTTCAGGATAGAATCCACATCTGAATTTTCTTTCTCCAACCAATAATACTAACCAAATTGTTTGCACCCAATAAAGCTCAATATTTATTTCAAGAGGCTATGTTCCTATTTTCTTCATAACTATAGATTCATTGAGAAGCTGTGAAGTAGGTCTCAAAATTATCATTATTTTTTAAGCTATGAGCACCTTAATTATTTTCCTTCTTAACTAGATTACAATAATCACTATCGTCAAAATTATGGAGGAAATCCTCTCTTTACAGTCTTTTGATGATACCCCAACTACTGCAGAGGGTACATTAAAGATCACTTTGAAAAAAATGGATTCATTCATTTCTCCAGAATGACAGGCAGCCAGCATCACAAGTGAAAATTGGACAATCTGATTGGAGATCTACCTGTAATTAAAAAGAAATTCACATCCCTGAAGAACTCAGGAATCTCATGAGACAGAATAACCTTGCCAATGTAATGCCAAATCTTTCTTTAAAGACAGAATTCTGTGTTAGGAACTCCCTAGATGTTTTCTACTTAATATCTCTAACTGACTCCCAATACAGAAATAACAAATGCATATTTAAAGCAAATAATTCAATAAAATTCATTTTTCACAATTTATATTTTTCATAGAAATATTTCTAAATGAAGAATTCTTACCTATTCTAATTTTTTTAAACAAATTTAATTAGATTTTTAGAAGTAAGGGGTGTATATTACATTGATTAATAGGCTAAACTCTCATATCAAACCTACATTTGAATTCATGCTCCACACTTAACAACAGTGAGACACTGGGCAAGTTATGCAATCTCTCTCTGATATTGTTTTCTCATCCAAAAAATAAAGTGAATAATTGTACTTACCTGAGGTTATGTGACTTAAAGGAGATAATGTTCATAAAGAGTTTATTAGAGTACTGGTACATAGTTAAAAGTTCTAGATATTTTTATAAAAGAAATATTATAGGGGCCGGCCCGGTGGCGCACTGGATAGTGCGCCGCTTGGGAAGGCGGCGGCGCTCCCGCTGAGGGTTAGGATCCCATGTGGAGACCGGTTCCCGCTCACTGGCTGAGCGCGGTGCGGGCGCGACA
>NW_007728125.1:264348-266461 GCF_000696425.1 Galeopterus variegatus | reverse complement strand
AAAAAAAAAAAAAAAAAAAAAAAAAAAAAAAAGAAGAAGAAGAGAAATATTATACAATAGCATTAATACATTAAAATTTTATTTATCTCAATATCTTTCTGAGCTTCAAAAACAAAAATATATTATTTACTAAGGTAATCTTAGTATATAATATATTTTACTCAGTCAAACATTACTATTTTACTAAGTCAAATAAGACTCAAGAATAAGACTCAGTCAAATGACTCAGGTTTTTACTGAAACCCCAAAGGTCCATTTGCTCACCGCTCAGCAGCCAATAATATACAGATAATGTTGTTGTAAGGAAAGGTGGCCTTTAATCAGGAAGCCAGCAGCCTGGGGAAATGGTGGACTTATGTCTCAAAGACCACCTCTGCCTCTCCCAAGTTTGCCAAAGGGTTTAATAGAGGTCTGGGGTGGAAAGTTGATTCATCATGACCAAGCAGGGTCAAGCAGACATGTGTCAGTATTTCAGATAATCATCAAGGAATTTCCCAGGTGGGAATTGACCAGTGTCATACTTCATTCTCCAAGGGTTCAGTTCCTGTTATTCTCGAATAACACCAGTTTAGTAAGCTAGTAAGGAATGATCATCTGGGTTAATAATTTTCCCTCTAATTATTTGTGTGTCATGTGACATTAAGAGTCATTTTGTTCTGGTAATTAGCTGCAGGCTATGTGATTTGGGTTACAGGAGGGAACAAGTTTTCAAATTTAAAGGCTTAACAAAATTAAGGCACTTCTGTTCAGGCATTTACAATGTCATCATAAGAAAAGGGAACAACTTCCCTAATCTTGGGCAAAGAACAATCCCCTATATGAAAGAACATTATCTTCATCTATTTTATTCTACTAAAAAGGTTGGTGCAGGGGGATGGGGCTGAGGAGTAGCTACAGAGAAGACAGAAACACTCTCCCAGCGAGCTAGGTTAGTAAACTAAACCTTTGTATTGATTTTGTCCTCAAAGCGAAGCCATATTTCACTGCTATCTGAACTAACTTTGAATATATGCATAGAACATATACTTTAACCAGGGGAAGATCCAGACCCATATTAGCAATTGCAAGGCAGGGCAATTTCTCAGAAGGTGGCATGAACCCACTTGTTGAAATCCAGCTGACAAGTAAAACTCCAGTCATTTGGGAGTAAAGGGAGAAGGAAAAATGGAGACTGCCAAAAATTCAACCCTCAAGGGCATTGCATGAGGTCCAAGGCAGAAATACAGCATGGAGGAAAACTCAGAATTCAGATAAGGACTAGGATAATAGCCTGCAAGGTAATTTGCTGGTGTGGCTTAAAAAAGGACCTCCTTAAATTTTCCTCCTACCTAAGAGCCTCAGCTATGGGTGGAGGTCAAATGGCTCCATATTAAGAAGACAGACCTCAATGTCTGTGACTCTCATTCTGGAATGGAAAGCCTTACAGAATACTGTTCAATGGAAAGAATACTAGCAGCATCTAGTGGCCTACATATGGAAGTGTCCCTGGACCTAGGTCCTAAGGTAGAAAAAGTGAGATCCTAAACATGGTAAACTATTGATGAACTTAAATGAATTTCTCATTTCTAGGAGAACAAGAGTGGAAATGAGGGCAATTGTGTGGACTATCTTGCTCAAAGCCTCATGGGGACACAAAGGCGCATAAGGTGTTCACATGGTTTAGCAGAACTGTGTTCTTACTGTAGTCAGCCCAGTTAGAATCAGTAAAGTATGGCTGAACATACAGATATTTTCATATTTTTTATCAATCAGTATTTATAGTATTAAAGTGATAAAGGATTAATTTAAAGAGAACAACATATGACATATTTTCTGTCCTCAAGCTGCATATTGTTATAGAGCCTGCTTGGGATCAATCAGTATTTATAGTATTAAAGTAATAAAGGATTAATTTAGAGAGAACAACATATGACATATTTTCTGTCCTCAAGCTGCATATTGTTATAGAGCCTGCTTGGTTTCTCCATTGATGTCAACCAGCATTTTTAACTACTTTACTGCAGGAGCAACCTCTATATTGTAACATTAAAAGAAAGGAGAAGTTTTTAGTGTTTGCTATTTACTTACTTGTCCAAGTCATTTACCCAAATGCATATGATGATAAAAATATAAT
>NW_007728125.1:262999-264248 GCF_000696425.1 Galeopterus variegatus | reverse complement strand
GTAGTCAGCCCAGTTAGAATCAGTAAAGTATGGCTGAACATACAGATATTTTCATATTTTTTATCAATCAGTATTTATAGTATTAAAGTGATAAAGGATTAATTTAAAGAGAACAACATATGACATATTTTCTGTCCTCAAGCTGCATATTGTTATAGAGCCTGCTTGGTTTCTCCATTGATGTCAACCAGCATTTTTAACTACTTTACTGCAGGAGCAACCTCTATATTGTAACATTAAAAGAAAGGAGAATTTTTTACTGTTTGCTATTTACTTACTTGTCCAAGTCATTTACCCAAATGCATATGATGATAAAAATATAATTTATTCTAAATAGTGCTGAGGATCTGTTAATACAAATAATTTGGAAGAATTATTCTGAGGAGACAATTCTATTGGCAATTTTGCCAAATATCTGAGCATGATAGGGTATCAGTGTATTTTTTCAAAGGAATGTACATTTATCAAAATTGTCAAAAGAACCTTAAAGGGATGGGAGCACCTTCTAGAAAAAGAAGTATGTAATAAATGAAAAAAATCAATTAGTTAAGCTCCCCTTTAAAGGTAGAAAAGAAATGGACATCACCTGAATTCTCATTCACTTGGCTGCTTTTAAAATACTAAGGAGTTAGTTAAACCCTGCCTCTTACAGCTGTGTAAGAATTGAGTTTTGATAAATATGAATCATTCCTTTTCTGAATGCAGCATAGTTGCAAGTTTCTCTTTAAAGCCTTTCAGAAAGCAGGTCTTTTTATTCACAGTTCACTTCTCTTCGTTTCTTAATTAGTAGCTTGAATGTGATTTTCCCTTTTTTAAATTGAGCAGGCTGTGTAGCTAAGTGGTGGTTTTGACATTCCTGCACTGGGGACAGATTCACAACGGAGGCAGAAGACAATAGAGATTGACTACATACTTCATGGACCCAAATCGAGGGAAATGCTGGTAATTACAGGAATTCGGCAACACTTTGTCTCTTGGCATCTGTACTTGGAAAAACAATGAAATAATCATGGACAAATATGATGTGAAATGTGTTTATGGAGCAGCATGTTTTATTAACACTGAGCACTAAAGAGAGATAAGCACCACTTGCTAATTTTAAAATTTCTATGAACTGCGGCAATTATGCCTAATAATTATTTAAAGACTATAATAAAGATGAGGCCATTTTCTACTGCATTTTAGAGAGAAAAAACTAAGTAGGAAGCTAAAGTTCAATTTGTATAATGTATCACCTGTGCAGTTCTGT
>NW_007728125.1:260301-262215 GCF_000696425.1 Galeopterus variegatus | reverse complement strand
GAAAAAACTAAGTAGGAAGCTAAAGTTCAATTTGTATAATGTATCACCTGTGCAGTTCTGTAGTTTTCCTACCCAGTATGAATTGAAACTGGAAACATTTCCCTACATGTTAGTCTCAAACTTAAGGATTTCTCAGTACATATTTTGCTTCCTTTCTAATTTTTTCTTGATTCTGTTGTTGTGGAAACTGTTTGTTAGGGGTCTTTTGTACCTAAATGTTAATTGTATAGAGTGTTGCTGAACACCCTGGGTAGCCATCAGGAAACATTAGGTCTAATTGAATTGACTATATTAACTCTTTCTTTCAGAATAGTCATTTTTCCCATTACAGATTCTTCTAAATAACAACAGAGAAGCCACTTATTGTTTTTATTCCCTTGATGGAATGATTTTCAAAAGGGAGGCTTTTTAGAGTCCTGGGCAGAGCACAATAATGTCCTCCACTGTATTAGCTCATTGGCAACAAACACAAACTGGATATCAAAACCACTAGAACTCACACCTCAGGATTAAAAGCCTGAACAGGGAACAAATTGAATTATCAATTATTAGTAGAGATTTATGGTAAGGAAAAATTTCATATGTTTTAGCTTGATTTCCTATGGGGAATACAAAACATTTTATTAATTAGTGTATCCTCTATTTTCACCCTTCCATATTCTTGTGCTATCTTTTGCAATTTATTACCATTTCCTGAGTAATCTTAAAAGATAAACTTGCATATTTTACTTTGTACAATGAGAATAAAATACAAAGAATAGCTAGTCTCTGAGTAAACCAGGGAACACCAAGTTTCATTCATCTCTGTTCTTTCCTCACAGAGCAAGTTCATTGTGGCATTTATACTGAAGATAGATAGATTAGATAGATAGATGATAGATAGATAGATGATAGATTAGATATAGATATAGATATAGGTAGATTCCTTGTATTTTGTATAGAAAACAAACACTGCCAATAATTATTTCTGAACCAGATTTCTGTGATCAGGAACGAAGTATGATTTCCCCACCACCACCCCCATAACAAAAAAGATGAGTTGTATATAACACTAGTCTACTGCTTATATTCTTTTTGCATTCTCAGTAAGATTATTCCAGAATGTTGGTAATGTTACATAGTTGCAAAGAGGTAATTTCTTATTAGACCTGTACTGTGTAGAGAACCACATTACAAAGGAATATGGAAAACTACATTGTGCCAGTAGCATGTTTTCAATGCCTCTCTTTTTCATTTGCATCTACATAGTTGAAGAGGAACAGAGCTGGCCTTGGACAGAAAGATGAAGTAGGAAATCTAAGCCCGGCTTCTTTCTGCGTTCTCTAATACTCCTCAGTTTTGAATTCTCCCCAGATTCAAAATCCCCACCCAACCCCCCCCCCCCCCCCCCTCCCCCCCCCCACCCCCCCCCCCTCCCTGCTGTCATGTACCTCAAACTCTCCTCTTTAAGTTAAAGGCTAACTTAGAGCATAATGATTCTAAGCCAAAGAACTGACTTTCCCTGAGGTATTTGCACTTTAATTCAAATTTCTGTCTGTGATATATAAGAATCTTGCCCAGTTAGAGAGGGGACAAGGTGAAAGGGGGAAATTGTTCAAGGGCAAAAGGTAAAGTTGAGTGTGGGAACGACATATTTTTTAGAAGAAGTTCAGGCGGGTCTTTTCACTTTGTTAAAAAATTATTATACAAAGCACCTCTCAGACCAGTTCTGAAGGCAGGCTTGATTCAGTTGTACCAGAAGAACATAAGGAAAATGTGTACAGAAGCAGAAGAACATGCAAAACCCCCACATACTCTCATGTTTCTACAAACCCAGTGCAGCTGTTCCCATTAAAAAAGAAAAGAAAATAGAAGGAGGAAGGAAGGAAGGAAAGAAGGAAGGAAGGAAGGAAGGAAGGAAGGAAGGAAGGAAGG
>NW_007728125.1:258305-259301 GCF_000696425.1 Galeopterus variegatus | reverse complement strand
AGGAAGGAAGGAAGGAAGGAAGGAAGGAAGGAAGGAAGGAAGGAAGGAAGGAAGGAAGGAAGGAAGGAAGGAAGGAAGGAAGGAAAGCACTCCTCAGTAGGGGCTATGGGCCTAAAGAAACAACATGAAGGATCATCCGTTTTTTCCAACTTCAGCGGACTCTAATTCCCACATCTTATTCAGAAATTAGGTTTTGAAGTCTGTTTACATGGTAAAAGTCATGTAGAATCAACATTACTTTGTAAAATATGTCAAACCATCAATAATTTTGCTCAATTATATCTTGTCAGTAAGTTCAACACAGACCCAGGGTGTTTAGATTTTTTTTTCCCACCAGTCTTAGAGTCAGTTACAGTCTCTTAGTTGAGTAGGAAAGTTTAGGAGTTACATTGTATTAAAAATATTTGCTTTGATCCTTCTCAGTGCTGTGATATGCTCACCCTGTGAGATGCATGGGGCTACTGAATCAGAGAGAAAGTGGAAAGCCATCTCGGGTTATGCCGAGCACAATATTACTGAGTGGACTGACCAGCAAAATTGCTCACATTTATAGCCATGGAATCTGGAAGCTGCCCTGCTGGAGAACTGACCTATTAGCCCCAATCTAGCATGATGATTTGACTACTACCCCAACATGAGCCACCCTTAGGTTCTTAACCCAGAACTTGCTTCTTTAACTGATTTCTAAACCTCTATCATCTAAGGCTGGTACTTCAGGAAAAGGAGCCACTAGTTATGCTGTGAAAGATCCTCTGAGATGAAAAGCAGCATTTCAGGGAATAAATAAAGACTGGCAAGAATAGAGGGGCATGAAGAAAGCTCTACCATTAGGTTTTAGCTAAAGCACTGAAGTAAAATGAATGGGGAACTGGAGTGGTGTTGGTAGTTACATGCAAGATGTTAAAATGTGTTCACATAGGGGCTGGCCCGGTGGTGCACTGCTACAGTGCGCCGCTTGGGAAGCGTGGTGGCGCTCCCGCAGAGGGTTCGGATCTC
>NW_007728125.1:238903-257459 GCF_000696425.1 Galeopterus variegatus | reverse complement strand
GCCGGCCCCCCAGCCCAGTTAAAGGACACTCAGACGCGGCGGGGGTTCTGTCAAGGCAGTTCCATTTATTATCACACAAGCACTTGTTTTTATAGGCAGATAGGGAGGGGAGGTTTTAACATTCAGCTTAAAGGTCAAGGGCATGTATCCTGTCTCAATACCTTTCAGGAGCACAGAAGCACGTATTTGGCCAATAAGGGCTTAGGCAAGGTTCCCGCAGACACCCCCACCCTACCTCCTCCCTGCGCCGTCTTAGGCTGCCACGTTAATACGCCCTTGTGGGCCCATAATGGTGCTGCTTGTAATGTCACTTAAGGTGGCGTTGGTTTTTTAAGGCCCGACATCTGCTCACTACTGTTTTTCATCCAAATAACTTGAAATGTAATTTTCTTTGTTTGCCATTACAAAATATTTGAGAATAATGTTGTAAATGTATTCTTTAGCACCACTAAAAGAATTAATATAAGCTCCTTTTCAAATAACTTTTAAAACCTCTTCAAAATAAACCGCAAATACTTATGCCAAACTGAATTTTCTTGTAATAAGAAAATATAATACTTACATACATATATATTATGGTTCAGAGATTGCCAGTTTATTACATTTATAGTGAAAAAAGAATGTAGATACTATTTAGAGTAGCACTAGAATACCTCCCCCAAATGTCATTAGCTTATGACGTTAGAGAGGTATTTTCCATTCCCTTAGAAGTTCAGTGCAGCTATTCCTATTAAGAGAGGTTCCTTCTTCCATGTAATGATTCAGGGACCCAGGATCCATCTATCTTGCAGATCTTCTACACCATAGGGCTTTGTAGTCCTCTGCATCCAGCTGGTGGATGAAGAGAATATGGAAAAGGTGTATCCACTTCCTATAATTCCAGCCTATAATTTCAGCCCTGGCATTTTGCTTGGTCATTACCACATAAAGATTTGCTGCCATCATTATTTCTCCCAGGTCTCTTGGTTTATAGAATTATTCATTTGTCCCATTTCTATTCAGGAAATTACTAACACAGGCAGTGAGGACTACACAGGATAGTGAGGAAAAGGTAGAGCTGTCTTGTTGGCTCTAGGAGTTAAATCATTGGTGATCTAATATCAGTGTAATTGTGGGGGCAAGGTTGAGTTTGGAGACACCAGTCCTATATTTCCTGTTCCATTGGCATCTGACCTTAACCCACTGGGTGAACTTGGGAAAACAGTTGTACTATTTAGACCTATGTTTTTGTAGCTATAA
This sequence comes from Galeopterus variegatus, assembly GCF_000696425.1. Lineage (NCBI taxonomy): Eukaryota > Metazoa > Chordata > Mammalia > Dermoptera > Cynocephalidae > Galeopterus > Galeopterus variegatus. The sequence continues at coordinate 256,220 of NW_007728125.1, read as the reverse complement.
AATAAGGAAGTTGCACTGGATTATTGATTCCCAACTTTCTACCATTACAATCTCATAAAACGAAAATTTGTGATCATATTACCATATAAACTTGCATCAATTAAATAATAGCCTACATGGTCTTGCCACACATATTATTTTATTTATTCTCCTTGAAACATTAAAAATAACTCAGAGGCTTTATTACTATTAATACTACTACCACTATAACTATTATTACTACGGTTTGTATTAAATTGACCCTTTATTGAGTGATTAGTATATTCCACATCTAGTGGATTGAATGTCCTCCCAAACTCATTGAAAATTGAATTGTGTCTCCAAAGTTTAAGGTATTAGAAACTTGGCCCCCACTGTGACTGTTAAGAGGGTGGGAAATCCTAATATGGTAACTGAAAGATGGAGACTTGAAGAGGTGATTAGGTTGTAGGACCGTGCCATAGTGAATGGATTAAAAATGGTGGTCAGGAGCACGGTTCTGAGGGCTTTGAAAGAGGAGTATAGAGAGGTTAGTCTCTCACTGCTCCACCATTTTCTGCCATGTGAGACCTTTGATTTGCTATGAAGCCACTTCCAAAAAGACCCTCACCAGATGCGTTCCTTGGACTTTGGACTTCCTAGTCTCCGAAACTGTAAGCAGTAAATTTTGTTTTCTTTACAAATCACCAAGTTCTGTGTATTTTGTTATAAGCAACAGAAATAGGCTAATATACCACACATTCTGCTAGGTAAAGCTTGATCATCTAGAAGTGGCACAACTGAGGCAGAAACCCCAAGCCAATTTTGAAATCAGATCTTTTTCCGGCTTTATTATACTGGATACAGACACCACAGTAAAAAGTCACTGGATAAGATAAATTATCATTAGATGTCTCTACCACATCTGTGTACCTGTGAACTCAGACCAAAAAGGGAAGAGATCACTGTCACCCATGATTCCATCAAGTGCCCTTGTTCAGTTTCAATACTCTGTCTCAGTTTCCTTATTTGAAAAATGAAGTTTATATACCTTACCCATAGTTTCCTCAAATGCCTTATGCACCAATTAAGCCACCACTCCAAAGCAAGAAAAAAAACCTAACTTCTGAGAATTAACTATGTGAACATAAGGTAATGAAGCCAACTCAATTATCCATGGTAAGAGATGACAAAGAAAAGTAAGACTAAATTAAGTCTACAGGTGTCCCCTAAACACATTTTTTCCATTCATGTAGGCTCTTAACTGGCGCTGCTAATAAGCTGCAAAATAGATAAACTTGAATTTTATCACTTTCTCTCTCCACCCCCTACTTTTGTCTGGTTTAAGTGCTAATGGGCAGTCAACCACCCTTTAAAAGACAGGAAAAGCAGAGGCTGGACCATGCAATCAATAGACTGGATAATTAGCCCCTGAGTAATTGAGAGTTAAATGTCTTGTATTAACTTCACCCCATTACTCCCAGAATATGAACAAGCCAGAGCAAGATGGACATGAATATGAGACAGCAGAAGCAAAAGAAGTACAGTAAAGGAACAGAGCTCTTTACCTCGGGGTGATCATATGACGTGAACAGTAATGACATAAAACCAGATGACAAGGGCAGCCGAGCAGGGCAATTCAAAATGTGACAAGAGGGTCCACAAGAGCTGTAAGAGAGTTGTTTCCCCTCAGCACCAAATTATTTTTCTCTTTTTTTCCTACAACAAAAGACTGACTCCAGGCTTTGGCTGTGTTCCCAAAAGATTGGGTAATTAAGCAGGTATGATTTCCAAGGAGAAATAAATATTTTTCAGTTACTAGACACTGTCATTGGGCTTTGATTCAAATGTGCATAATTTCTGAACAGGAAACATAATGAAAGGAATGTTTCACAAATTAATATAAAGCCCAAAGGCATACCTGGCACTCTGTTACATGAAATCATTGTCTTTCATAAGCCAGGAATGTCAACCGAGTACCCGTCTTGGAAAATGCTTTTCTCTTGTTACATTAGCACTGGTTTTAAGGAAGGAAAAACTCAATTTGAAGAAAAGTGCTTATAAAATATGATCTATGCCTACTTTATAGGCTTGAAGGTATTTTAAAATATAGTGATATTGATTTCAACATAATCAGTGAAAATAGTACCTATTCTGCAGAGGCTGAGAAGCTAAAGAAAAGGGTCAAAAGACATGAATAATTTCACAGAGTGACTAATTCAAACTAGAAGTTTGGATAGAGAGCTAGACTGTGGTCCCGGAACCCCAAACTATTATACTCTAAAAATAAAGCGCAACTCTGAAAGGTGAAATGGCTTGAGGAGCTTAGGAAATTCCCCCAAGTTTAATTCTAGCTATGCAGGTGACAGTGAGTCAAGCACAGTTTGAAGGACAACGTTAGGGTGTGGGAAAGTGACCGAGTCATCACCTGGAAGATTAGACAGAAATTTTCCCTGTTAGTGGTACTAGGTTTAGGGTGATCATTTTACACTCTCTTGTGTGTTTTGTCAACAGTAAAGAGTATAATAATGGTTTAACCATGGAATGGAGGACATGTTTAGTAAGATCACATTTTATATGAACTTGATGTAAGAAAATTGAAATAATGAGAAACAAATATATTTTAATCTCATTTTATGTATAATATTAAATAATAAGAATATTTTAAAAATTAAATGCATTAAGAGTTGCTTTTGTGGGCTACTGAATTATAAATTTACTTAAATTGGAAAATATGTCTATTATCTGAGCAACATAATCATGTGCTTAAATAACTTTATAAGAGATTTAAGGTCAATATGATGCCCTTATTGTAATATTCACCATGAGTGTCATTTAAAATCTTTTTATAGTCTTTACTTTTCAAGTGATCATTAAGTGGCCATATTGGTGCTTAGTGCTATAGAAAAAGGAAAACCCAGAAACCGATAATTTGGTAGGAAAAATTTAAAGGCAAAAAAATTAAGATGAAGACTGTGCCAGTTATCAACTTATTGTCCCCTTCAACTCTAAATACATCCTTTATTGACTGCTCCATGGAAAAAGAGAAGAGTCCTTTAAGTATTTTTTTTCCTTTGCTAGCTAGATGATGTTAAGCTTCATCAAGAGGGCTGTGGAAGGACATTGCATCAGAGTTTTCCTTCCAGGACTGGTGTGCTCAATGGTAGGCTCCTGCAGCACATGTGGCTCCTCCAGTATCAGGCATCTGCAGTTCAGGAAGCTTCCACAGCACTGGCTCCTACTGTGTATGGTAGTCAGCTATACCCAGGAGCCAGCAGCTTCCCTACCCATCCATCTCAAACAGTTTTGTAGTTAAGGGTCTTCTGCAGAAACTCTTCACAGTGAACAACTTTCTCCAGCACTCTTATGAGTGGATTTCTGGCAAGTTCTAGAGGACATATTTCTAGCAAGTTCTGCCAGTACAGCAGTACAATGACTTCTCTGCCAATGAGTGAGCCACAGCTGTGCCATCTCCAAGGTCTCCACTTCAGCCTCGGAGTGGTAGCTCTTCCTTGGCTGCTCTATCTCACCTCTGGGGCAAGGGGCGACTCTTCGTATCTACTAATATATTCTTTAGGTTTCTTTTCTTACTAACTCCAATCCCCTGTTATACTCAATAATTCTTTATTATAACTTTTGTGCAAATCACTCTGCAGATTCTGTCTCCTGAGTGGACTCTGATAAAAACCGTGACTCTGTGACTCAACTACTATGATTCTCCATAATGTTCATATCAGAGGGATCACTGTGAATATTTTAGAGAAAATACTGAGAAAATAAAAAGAATTTTTTAAATATGCCAGAAAGTTGAATATCTATGCATTTGATGGAAGCGTTTCCTGTTTCCATTTATTCTTCTAAAAAAAAAAAAAATTCCTGAACTGTGCTAATTCTAAACTATGCCTGGCCTTCAGGAACTCCCTGCTTCTATATGACTGTCCTACACACATACACACAAGCTATCTAAAATGTTGTCAATGTTTTATGCCAGCCAAAAGGTCACTAAGGGTTGAGTCTGCAATTGATGTGTAAATACACCACTTTATAACTGCAAATATGAAACCACACACTGACCAAAATTACAGAGTGCTTAAAAATATTTTGAGATTGGAGTGAGGTGTGACTTTATTCTCAAAGCAGCAACATGCTTTTATGCCTCTGCTACCAGTATGTGCATCATGCTGATCCTGTCTATTCAGTCAAGTACCTTTTTCTTTGCACTGAAAAGAAGTCACAAGGAGATAAACAACTATGCAGAATGGATCAGCATCCAGCTTGTAGACCATTGTGAATATTTATTGAGCATTTGAGTATTATTAGTTGAGTCTTTTTCTCAAAGTACTGTTTTGTTTAATATGTGACCAAAACAATATCTGGCTGTGTTAAATCACCTGAGTAAAGAAAACTGTGTATGTATGTTTACGTCTGTGTGTGCACACATGTGTAACTTGCCCACTGACATATTTCCTGTGACATTTTCAATCTCCTTCTCAGGGCCAGTTCTGTCTTTCATTTCTCATTTTAGGTATTTGCAAAGTCTAGGACTAGACCTTCTTTCTCTCTAAACTCACTCCCTTAAGGCATGACAAATGGAAACAGAGTTAGGTAACTCTAGAAAAGCAAAGCAGGCTCACTCAAGAGAAATCAAGAAATACAGATAAGCAAAAGTGTATAACAAATATCCACATTTCATTTAACTTCTCCAGAGGCAATTTCTGCTACCACCTTGTATATACATACATATATTTGCATATTCACATACACACCTCATGTTCTTCAGGTTATTTTTCTAAATATGCAATACCTATATTTACTATTTTTCTAATAGATTTTTTCCAACTACAGTATTCCACTAGCATTATGTTACATTTTAATACAACATTTCATTATTGCAAAGAGTAAAAGGTAAAATTAAATGACTAAAAGTGGAGTATGAAATAGAAGAAGAATTTTAAAATATCTGAAAAAAAATCCTGTAACTAGGAATATATATTTTCTAACAAATCATTGTGTTAATCAAACAAATTGGGTTTGATTCAGTCCCCTTCTATGGGAAGAAAACAGTATTGTTTGAAATAATTAGAATTATTAAAGTGGAACCAGGAATGCATAAAGTATGTCCGGATATACCAGAAATAGTGGTCAGGTCAAAAGTTTAAGATTCAAAAGACAGAGATCTAGGGTAGGAAACATCAAAGCAGATCAGGCCTGTTGGCTTTCTCTGAATTTTATATCTTATTTCAATGCCAACAAAAAGAAAGAGTTGATATAGCTGTCTCAAAGTCAGTTATGAAAAATCACTTTTTCTCTTTCACACAGATTAGTCATAGTGAATTTCACAAAGCAAGTAACTTAATGAATTAAAAGTTTGCCATTGGATCAGTATGTACTCTCTAAGGCAGTGTGTGTGTAGGTGTGTGTGTCTAACTTAGAGGAAAGCACCAAAATATTTTAAGTAAAGGCTGTTCTTTGTAATACAATCTTATCTCAGAAAAGTGACTTCACTAATGTGAAAATTTCAGTACACATTTTTTCTTCTGCCAAGAAAACTAAAAAGATCAGATTTGTGTCATCATTATCTAAGAAGGAGATGACATTCTACATTATTCCAACTCGAGAAATAAAGAATTTCCTAGTAAGTAACAATTTGTTTTTGATGTTAAACCAGTCACTTGTGGAAATATGTAACTGGATTTAATAAATGTTTTCACAACACTGTGTTGCTATCAGTAAATAGAATAACAAAATTAAATTATGGTTTTAACAGCAGTAATAGATCTACTTTTACTAAAACTTCGGCCAGAAACAGAAAGCACAACCTTTTTTTAATACTTGCCACTCCCAAGAAATTTTAGATATGATTCTTAAAGGATTTCAATATAAAAGAATTTCCATTCTATCATTTAGTATTAATGTAGTCTACTTCTACTACTCTTGTTTCCAAACTAAGAAGATGACCTAAAAAAAAATCATGTGTTAAGAATTTCAATTCTTTACAGATGTATATGGAAAACTTCCCAGATGATATATTTTTACAATAAATTATGTATAACTTAAGTTTAGACTGAACAAAGCAGCAAGGAAGACTCAATAATTAAACTTACTCTCCATGAATGAATTGTTCACCAGGGAAATTTCTATGTAGAGTTACTATTGCCTCGTGTGCCTATTGCCTGGCTACTTGAGAAAACATGACGTTATTACAATTAATCTTACCATATTCTGAAATGTAAACTCAGCACGTCCCAATACTCTACCAAAACACCCACAATGACTTAGTAAATCTTCTGAATCAGTAGAAAAGTTGAATTCTACTTCTCTTGCAATTAAACACCCACTATGTGTAAAGCCCTGTTTTAAGAGGAATTTGAACATGCACAAAATAAAAGTCTCTACCTTCTAAGAACGTAAAAATATAATTAGGAGAAGACATAAATATGCAAGTTATAAGTAGAAGCTTATTGTAAGATATAGCATTCAAACAGTAAACCCATATTTATGTATATTAAGCAAACTATGGTTTCAACCCTAGATGTAAATATTTTTGTTAATTGCTCTATCTAAAATTCTTCATTTTATTTAAGCTTATCAGTATCCAAATAAAATATTTTGCTGATCAAAGTAGAAAAAGACCATCAGTAACTTCAGACTGCTTTCCTTTTACAACATAAAATGCCAACTATGAGAACACTAGAACCTCACACATAATATCTCCTCAACCTACATTATAAACTATTGTTGGATTGAAAGCATTAAACGAGATGAACACTACATATCATCACACACTCAATTATGAATAATTGAAATCTAGAATCCTGTGAACATGTGTGGCAACTCAGGCAATGACGTTAAATCTCTGATGAACTCAAGGTGATACTTAGCAAATAATTACAAAGTATGCTCAGAATTACAAAGTATATGAAAAATAGAGTATTTACAAGTCTTTCAGAGATGTGTTCTTTGGTGGGGAGAGGGATAACTCCATTTTTATATCTAACACACACACACAAAATATCCATGAGTCACAATGATCACAAAAAGCCCATTGATGGTAAAAACATAGCTTATTTAGGATCAAATATTGGTAGATTCTCCTCTGTTCTTCCAATATGCAATAACAATCTTTTTTCCGAGCAGAAAACAATTGAGAAAAAGAAGCTGCACACCAATATTGTTTCCAAAAGGTGGAAACAATGGTTTAGAAGTATTCTTAAAATTTGGTTTATGATAATGAAAAGTTGAATTTCAACTTGCAGTAAGTTTGGGAAAATTACTATTTTACTCTTACGTGTCCTGTGAGGTTAACTTCTGCTTCTCAAAGAAGAGTACCAGACTTTTCCCAATTCAGAAGTCTGACTTCCCCATGATACAGTTTGAATTGAACAACAGTTGACAGCTTTATTACAAACATGCTGCGCTTGTAATTGTGACACCAAAGAAAGTGATTGCAAAAATTTGTAAAGTTGTGAAATTGGACTTTAGTTCTGCAGAGAATGAAGAAATAAATGTTAGCTTTAAAAGTAATATCCTCAGAGATGTATATATCAAGACAAAAATTCAAATTTGATTTATTATTCACTTTGAGTATAGCACTTTCTGATCTGGAAAAATATATCTGAAAGTGTTCCACTTTACATAAGTGGTGACAAATCACTACTTATAGATTTCTTTCCAAAAGCTTCACTGTCTATGGCATAAAAATTGCTTGAAAGGGTTCTGGATGTTGCTATTTTAACATCTCCCACCACACTGTACAAATGCCAGTCTGACCACTCTGCCTTTAGGGATTTTCACAAAGCAGCTTTCTTTAAAGGTTACAGGTGATGTTATGTCTTCTAAGAATGTCAGCTCTCTTGACAGTTCTGCATGATGTCAATATGATTGGTACTAAAATTTAGGTAAACTAGTTTAATTTGAAAGGGTATTCTATTCATGAATCTATTTTTATGTTTACTAGTTGTTTCATAAACTAGTTTTCTTGTTTGTTTTTATTTTTGTTTTTGCAGCTGGACAGTATAAGGATCCTATACTAGTTTTATTTTTAACAAAAGCCATACAAACTCATTTGCGTAGTTTTTAGCTTTAATTCTTTTATTTTTGATTTTCATCAGGTAAAATGATACCTTTAGATTCTTAAACCTGGCAGGGAGCTATTTTGTTTAGAAACAGCACTCACTGGGGTAACAATTTGTCTGATTCTTCATTAAAAATTCCCATCTACCAAAAAAAAATATATATATATGAAAATTCTACAACTCACTTGTGGTTAAAAGAGATTTGATTTTGTAACATTTAAAATTTTATTTTTGTGTTATTTCAGTTTCAAAAGTCTAAAATATATAGGCTTTATTGTATTCTTATACAATTCAAACATAAATTCACGTAAGAAAAATGTGTGACAAGCCTTTACTTCACCAGCTGAACACCTTTTTCAATTATAAGAAAAGTTGCATAGAAATTCAGTTTGCAATAAAACAAAATTCTAATGCAAATACTCAACATTTTATTTTATCCCAGAGTTTGGAAAGGCTTATTTCTAATGCCCAAGCAACAGCCCACAGACAAAGCTAATCAGTGTTCTAAATTGCATTAAATATGCATTAATATATTCTCCCTCCTGACCTCCTCAATTTGGAGATCACTCAATTATAAATTAGATATTATTTCTATTAAAAAAACAAACTGAATTGTTACTACCTTGTATTTTTAGTAACAATTGGGATGGCAGTTTGGTAATGCTTTTGACAATGACTTAATGTCAACCAAAAATATACCTTAATATCAAAAAGTATCCTACAAAGATGTAGAGAAAATATGCAATGTAAAAGCCGACAATGTTGCTAAAAATATGTGTCTAAGTAGATGTAGCATCAACAGATTACAAAAAAAAAAAAAATCAAATAAGTCGATACCAAGATTTACCTGGGGAAAATTGTAAGTAAGGTAATAATACACCAAGGTTTTGAAGGTTTATATGACCACGACTGAAATAAAAGCATCATTTAAGCTTATGATACCATCACGTGGACTCATGTCCAATTACCCATCTGGTTCATGAGAATCAGGGAATAAAGTTTGGTTGCTCCTGCCCAACACTACCGTAACGTGGTCATTTCAATGCCCACTTGACATTCCTGGGCCGACCACTGTCTCCCATTCTGGAGAATTCTTAAAGCGTTTTGGAAATATTCTAGAAATGGACTCCAGGGAATATGAAAGTCATTCACCTCATTGTTTTGCTATTGGACAAAGTTAAAAACCAACATTTTTTTTTTACACAGTCCACATGCAAAAAGAAAGAAAAGAAGAAAGAGGGAGGGAGGGAGATAGGGAAGGAGGAAGAGAGGGGAAAGGAAAAGTCTGCCTTTAACAAGCTCAGTGATGATTATGGGGAGTAAACTTAATCTGCCTGGGTGTTAATTTTTTTTTTTTATGGTTGCATGATATAAATTACTGTCTTGTATAGTTTTATTTTTGCAACCAAACATTCAATTCAATCTGAGGTCAAAGTCTAATATATTAAACACATACTTGGCTGCTCAGTCCCCTCCTTTCTGGTCCCCTTACTAATAATCCCTGGAATAAGAAAATAATAACTATATTTAATGAGAACGTACTACATGGCAGTTATTCTGCTATGATAGTCACATACATTATTCATTTTTCTAGGAAAATGAGCCATTAGCCATTAGCGATTTTTCTAGCAGTACGGAGTGTTATTGTAGTGGCTAGTATGCAGAGTCAGACTGTTGGACAGTTGGAATGTCAAGGCTAGCACTTGTTCAGCCACATCATTTGGTCAAGTTACTTAATTTGTTTCTTCCTCAGTTTCCTCATCTGTGAGATGAAAATAATGTTACTTTCCTAATGGGCTTGGTAGTGTGGGGTTTAAATTAAATAAAGCCTCCAAGCACATAATAAACCTTCAATGTGTATCACCATTCTGATTATCTCCAATTACAGATTAGGAAAGTGTAGCCCAGAGAATTTAAGTGACAGTCCTAAATCACACAGCAATCAAAGGTCACAGCTAAAAATCGGCCCTGTCTGCAGTCTCTACCCCATGCTCCCACCCATTACATTAGATTATTTCTTAGATTCTCACCTGGAGAATGTTCACAGTTCTATGATATATTCACCCAAAGTCAAATCATAATAACTATTCTTTTTGTTAATTGGTTTATTTTCTTACCAACTGATTCTTAATAATCTTTAAATATAAAATTTAGCTACTTTGAAAGTTCTATTAGTATCAGTATTTTTAAAGTATTATTATGTACATATCAAAATAAATCCATTTAAAAAGTGAGATTACAGTACCCCATTAGTTGGCAAATTATCAATGTGTCTTGGGCACCTTGTCATTTCAGAACTTACAGAACCACTCTTTTTTTTCTTTAGACAGGGTTATAATGTTATATCATATGATGCTCTATAAGTCATTTTTAATGATTCTTGGTTGTTAGATTTTTTTTCCAGTTTTGGGGATTTTGTTTGTTCTTGCTTTGTTTTGTTACTAAAATAACTATTTATTTACAAAAATAAAGATAAATATTTATTATATATAAATATTTATAGATAAATAAATACTAAAAGTAAAAGTAAATATTTATTTACAAAATTTTTGTGCTTGCATGGCTGTATTTATAGTAATTTCTAACATTGACAAGCACTGATATCACTATGTCAAAAGGTGTGGGCTTTTTATATAATGCTAGATACCATCAAATTGCCCTTCAAAGAATTTATGCCAATTCACATGCTCACCAACGGTGCATGAGAGTACCTGTTTCCTCTCTCTCTCTCTCAACATTTTAAAAATAACAATGTAACTTAAAAAAAGAGAATTCAAGCCATATCTGCAGGTATATTGCCCTGGTCTGTTTCTTCTTTATTATTTATTTTTAATGTATATTTTTTAAAAAGATTGAGGTAGGTTATAACATTAAAATACACATAAAGGGAGCTATTCAACTTAAAAAGTTAATACTAATCCACACCAATAGAAAGAAGAACAAAGACATCATAAAATTTGGAAAGATTTACTCTCTTCAATAGAGCAACAACAAAACAGTATTAGACTTGGTTTCTTGACCGGCATCTTGAGATTTTTCTAAGTAGTCAACAAATATTTTCTGAATGCCTGGCACAATTCTAGGCAACAGAGTTATGGTAGAGATCAAGACAGACAACTCCCCGCTCTCATGTTGCTTATATTTTAGTAGAATACATACAATTAAACAAATAAATATATAAATAAATATAATTTCATCTAGTGAGAAAGGCTTTTGATTAAAAAAACAAAACAGTGTGGCAATGAGTAGTGTACTTTAAAATACATCAGTCTTAAACAGAGAGATCGTATGACTTCCTACACTTCTATACTGGAGATGATTCAAGTGATAGCAATCAATATGTTTTTGATCACTAACTGGAAGTGAAAAAAACTCTATTCCATGTGCATAAGATTTGCTTGACAAATCCATGCCTTTGGTAACAAGGGGAAAGAGGCAGAGAGATATAGAAGATTCATGGAAAATCAATTGTTACACTGAAAAAACATAGCCTCACCTCCAGATGATATGTATGTTTTGTCATTTTCCACAAATGATGGAAATCATTGGTTCCTAATAATTTCCCACATTCTATGGCGAGATAGAGGGAATTAAATTTTATATCCAATGAAGGGCAATAGAAAGCTAGAAGGGTAGAAAGTGACCAGATATACTTCACTTCCATAACTGGCTAATACAAAGAATCTTTCAATGAAATTGTATACAGGCTTCTCAGACCTCTAAGTTTTCGTTCCAAAGTATAGACATAAAGGTTGAGTATGATTTCCTGAAAGTCAGTGATAAGGCGAGACACCCTGGGTATTTATGAGTCTCTTATACTGTCATGCTTGCAACTGTAGAATGTTAAGCAGACTACTGATTCACTAGAGAAATACTCGCAGTCATCTCAGGTTTGTTTACAACAACAGACAAAGGAGAGACATAGCTCATAGATCAGCATGTCATACAATGGAGACAGCTCACTGCCAAGGGCAAATTTAGAACTCTGAATGAAGAAAAGATACCGTACCCACACAGCACCCAGACGCAGACTTGCAAGTGAAATAATATGAGTGTCAAAATTAAAACTGCCATGTATAGTACAAGAAAGCTCATTTAAAAAATTAATTCTACTGTTAATTCTACTGTTGTAATTAGAAATTAGTGGGAAAATATCAGTAAAACCTCAGAGCGAAAACACAGCCTAGGGGGATCCACCTGAAATGATTTACCAAATTAATGATTAATTGTCAAAGGACCTATACAAGCACAACAGAGAAGATTTTTTAATTATATATGTACAGCTCTGTGATAATAAATTTGAAAGCATCAATGAGATGGACTCCTTTCTAGGAGGAGAGTTACAAATTTTAGTTCAAGTAGAAGCAAAAAACCTGAACAAATTAAAAGATATTGGAAAAAATTTGAATTATAAAACAAATGACAAAATGTCTCAAAAGAAAGCTTTACCAGCAAATTCTTTCACACTCTTAAAAAACAGATAATTAGTGTAATATATACACCACTAAAGAATTCAGGAAAGAATGACTTTGGATGGAAGGATCTTAAGAAAGTTTACTGATGATCTGATTAACTCCTCCATAAGAATCAGATAATGCCCTAATCCAAACCTATCCTGAAGGAAAACCTTTCCCTAAGATTTTTTTTTAGCAACAACACTGCTTTTTTTCCTGGTTCTCTGTCGATTTCTTTCTAATCAGAATCGACATTAACCAAAGGGATTGTGGGAGGAGGCGTTTTTTGATGTTAAGTTTCTCAGGAGTCTCTGGCCTTGCACTTTGATGTTCCAGAAAGTGCAGCAATAGTATTAAGTCTCTCATTCCAACTTTGAAGATCCTTATTTACCTAAATGTGACCTGTGGGAGGAATTCAGGAAATAACTTTCTAAAGCAATTAGTTGGTACAACCAAAAGAAGAAAGGAACAACAGGAAAGACGTTATGCAAATGTGTGGCTTTTGGAAAGCACACTGCCTTGAGGAAAGCAAGGTCAGTTGCCAAGTGGAGGATGGCACAAGGGGAGAGTCTGGAAATGTTCCGCTGTTCCTATGCACTTACAATTTTATTTTAATGTTAAGCCCCAGTTTGATCAATACTACACATCTGACAGCATAAAAAATAACTTTAGAAGAAACTCATTTAGGTATGTAGATAAGAATATTTCTAAATAGGATACAAGCAAATTGAATTCAACAGCACATCTACCATGACCAAGTTGGTTTTAATTCAGGGAATACAAAAATTTTATAACCATAAGAAATCTTTTTAACAGCAATATATTCAAATAAGCAAACACTCTTGATAATCTTAATAGATTCCAAAAATGCATGTCATAATATTCAACATTTAATCCTGACACATATTTTAAAAAATAAGACCAAAATTTTTTTGGTGGTCCATTTCTAGAGGTTTCAGGAATGAAACTAGCATGCTAGCTTTCCCAATATTATTTAACACTTTTCTAAATGTTCTAACAAACACACAAAGATGTAAAACATGAATAAAAATATAGCAATCAAAGGCTGGCCAGTTGGTTCAGTTGTTTAGAAGGTGGTGCTGATGGCATTGAGGTCCAGGGTACAATCCCTGTACTGGCCAGCTGGAAAAAAAAAATTATATATATGTATATTAGAAAGAAGAAAACAATATTATCATTGATTCTGTATCAAGAAAAATCTGAAGAATCTACTATAAAATTTTATAATTTGTAAGGGAATTAGGTAGGGTAGCCTCTTATAAGAAAAAAGCCATAAAAACAAATAATTTAAACTCACTACTAAGAACTACAATTTTATTTTATTTTTTTATTTTTTTATTTTTTTGTCTTTTTCGTGACGGGTAAGGGGATCGCAACCCTTGGCTTGGTGTGACCCGCACCGCACTCAGCCAGTGAGCGCACCGGCCATTCCTATATAGGATCCGAACCCGTGGCGGGAGCATCACTGCGCTCCCAGCGCTGCACTCTTGAGAGTGCGCCATGGGGCCGGCCCCAAGAACTACAATTTTAAAATGTCATTCATATAGCAAGCAAAACCCGGGTAAGATTTTTATGAAAAAAATATAGAACAATAATATTTGCATAAATCATGAGCCATTCCATTTTCATAAGTCTGAAAATTGATTTATGTGGAAGTGCAGAGTCTTCTGTATTTAATATACAGATTTAATGCCACTGCATACAATACTCAGATGAACTGTTTTCAAAGTTGGCACAAAATTCTAAAGTTTATATTTAGGAATTAACATGTATAATAGCTAATGTATTTTTAAAAAAGAAAAATAATGAAAAGAAATTTCATAAAATTTTTAATAGTACCCTCATCAAAAAAATGAAAAGGAAATTTAAAAAAAATAATATTTGGAAAAATTAATCACAGTAAATTTTATATAATTTAGAGAGAGCAAACCAATATCATTTCTTCATGTACAGGAAACACAGAGCAAAAATACAAGTAAGCTTTTTGCCATTATGCTGAGAAACGTAAAAAACAGGCCAGAAATCAGAAACTCACAATCATTAGGCTTTGCTGTGTTACTTATGATGTGGCTGGTTTTCTATTTACATGTTTCCTGTGAAAACCTTTTTCAAGTGGATACTTAAAGAGGCAACAAATAAACAGAACAAAGGGCAGTAAAAAAATGCAAACAGAAGAGTTATTACTTTTGTTGATGATGTTGTTTGGGTTATTATTATTCTGTTTTCAGGCCAAGTAAGGAAATCAAGGCAATGGGGAAACTCGGCAAAAATAAATAAATAAATGAGAAGTGATGGACTTTGAATTTCCAATGCAGTGAGTGACAAGTGTATTGAAGATAGATGAGTAACAGGAAAATAGATCATTTAAAGCTAAATATATATTTTTTTTAAGTTGGCTTTTCTGAATTTCATTCCACTTCTCATGATGTCATCCCTTCGGTCACCTAAGCACTACCCCACTCTAACCCACACTTCATGACCGTCCCTCTTCTCTCCTTTCTCTCATCAGTGCATCATCTCCTGCTCCTAACTGACTCAAGTCCTTGCTCATAACTCTGTATCTTATGTAACAGACTAACTTCCCCCAAAGTGCAATTAAACACAACAGGGTTACCTATACCACTTCAAAAGATAAAACGTGACTGGTTTGGCCACTTCTTTATTCTGAAAATGTAATCACCAGTAATATCATCAGTGAATAAACATCCTCTTAAACATATGTGTGTGTGTGTGTGTGTGTGTGTGTGTGTGTGTGTGTGTGTGTGCGCGCGCGTGTATTTTAGTGCATGGAGACACAACATGTAAAATAATTTACTCTGGGATGACACATTCCGTAATATCATCAGTGAATAAACATCCTCTTAAACATATGTGTGTGTGTGTGTGTGTGTGTGTGCGCGCGCGCGCGCGTGTATTTTAGTGCATGGAGACACAACATGTAAAATAATTTACTCTGGGATGACACATTCCACACCATAGGCAACTTTAAATTTGTGTGGTTGAATGAAGTTTCAAAAACTCTAAGTCTGATCTAAAGGGACTACTGATCTAGGCCCTTTGAGAAGTGAAACTTTTCAAAAATACAAAGCAGGAAATTGTGATCACTAAGCCAGAGTTACCACTGTGATTTTCCCTGTGTATGGCTTATTCAGAGCCCTACAAAAAAGAACACAAGGTGAGCTGGGGGCCTCTGAAGCTTCAGCCCCATGCTTCTTCAAGGCTGCAGTCCTGTGAGCTATTCTTGCAATGGCCTTTGATGTAAAACAGTGAAAACATTGGATTATCCTAAGAATATCATTTTAAAAGAAGGAATTTCTGGGATTGCTTTTTTCTACTGCTGACCCAGAAAGACCCACCAATCCATGGGCAAGCTCATTTAAAGAGAATGTGACAGGACCATCAGAGATTGCTCAGTTACAGTGAAGGACATGGAGCCACCAAAATACACAGCAGGAATGAAACACAATCCTAGTGTCCATAAGGCAGGAATCAGCTAGGAGAGGGAAACTATACTTGAGGAAAATTCTAGAGCCAATTCACTATTCCAGCACTCCTGGACTATTTTTTTTCTTTTTTTTATTTACTAATGAACAAGAAAAGAATTCTTGCCCACAACCAATTATTGATTAACACACATAAAAGACATAATTGTCTGTGAATACTATTTTTGAAATATAGATACTCTGATCAAAGGTCTGACCTTCATTAGCTCAATTAACTTAAAGGTGTGTTCTCTTCTAGTGCAGTGGGCAATGCGATATCTTAGTCAGTGCCCCTGAAAGTTTTCCAATTTAATCTTAGTTGCAGTTGCTGCCTTGAGTTATTCATTCTAATGTACTTTACATTCAGTCCACAGTGCTTCCAGTCACCTGATCCCCACTCATCCATAATATGCTTGTTTCATTACTCCAACAATCATCTCCTGGACTTTCGCTAAACATCACTGGAAGCTAAGTGAGACTGAGTATTGGCTTCTGTCTGCCCTTGGGATATGACCTTGGAAATGCTACTCCACGTCTCTAAGAGGCAGCCAAGCTGCTTGAACTGATTTTCCAAGTCAGCCCTTTGCCCCACGTGGTTCATTTTGATCCTATCAGCTTATGCCAGTAATGTGGGATACATGCCCTTGAGTGAACACCCAATCCCAATTGGAGTCCATTTTCCTCCCCTGTGTTAGCCAACTGTCCCTCCTGCCTTTAAACTCTCATGGCCTTTCCTTTGGCCACAACAGCTGGTTGCTGTCCTAGAGTTTTAGCTCCCCCTCTCTGACTAAAGTGCAGGATTGATTTCTGCACTGGGAGGACAGAATTTGATTGGTGAATAACAGTCACTTTGGTTCTCTTGCTTTCAGCAAATTTACAAGCTATCTTAGTATTTCAAAAAATACTTCAGGCACAAGTAACATTATGAATCTGAACATCAGCCGTCTATCTACCCAAAGCACTCAGCACCCATTGAAGTTTAGCTGTAACTTAGAAAGGCTTAACAGACACCAGAGGACCCTAAGACATTTGCTCTCTCACACACATAAGCAGTCTGTCAACTTCCTATAGAGCAAAGACCCAATCCAGCAGCTTTGCATTTTCCTATCAAGCTTTGTTTCTGCTCACTTAATGTTTATGTATCCCAAAGTAAATTATTTAAGGCATTTTTAATACTAAAGTTACAACTAAACTAATTTTATATAAAATAGAAATATTTGTCAGACTTTTTCTAAAATAGAAGAATTGAGTTAAATGTCAATACTTTAAAAAAAATACTGTAACAGTACTGTAGCATCCCCAACCCCAAACGACTCACAGCAGAAGA
>NW_007728125.1:229212-238440 GCF_000696425.1 Galeopterus variegatus | reverse complement strand
TCTCTCACACACATAAGCAGTCTGTCAACTTCCTATAGAGCAAAGACCCAATCCAGCAGCTTTGCATTTTCCTATCAAGCTTTGTTTCTGCTCACTTAATGTTTATGTATCCCAAAGTAAATTATTTAAGGCATTTTTAATACTAAAGCTCTCTCACACACATAAGCAGTCTGTCAACTTCCTATAGAGCAAAGACCCAATCCAGCAGCTCTGCATTTTCCTATCAAGCTTTGTTTCTGCTCACTTAATTTTTATGTATCCCAAAGTAAATTATTTAAGGCATTTTTAATACTAAAATTACAACTAAACTAATTTTATATAAAATAGAAATATTTGTCAGACTTTTTCTAAAATAGAAGAATTGAGTTAAATGTCAATACTTTAAAAAAAATACTGTAACAGTACTGTAGCATACTGGACCCCAAGATCCACACAGCAAACACAGCCCTTATACTAAGAGCAACAGAGTGAGCCCCTGAAGGACTTGTCTTCCTGTGTTAATGTCTGCAGGAGGAGCTGAGCTGTACAAGTTATGTACCAGATCACTCCACATACCTGCCACAGCCACAGGGCCCATCTCATTTCTGAGCTACAGAACAAAACCATATCAGGCTGCCTGCGTTGTGGAACTGATCAAAGCCAGCTGTAAATACTAACACACTGAAATAAATACAATGTCATAGGACATGGATCCACTGAACAAAGTAATGGAAGGTTTTATTTCACACATGGGGTAGGAGAAGCAAACCCATACTGAAATTCTAACAGAAGAGAAAATGGGTAGTATGACAGGGGAATACACCAAATAGAAATCTGTAAACCCACAAGCGGAAATAAGAGAAAACTGAGATCTTTAGAAACCTCAAAGTCCCTTTCCCAGCCCTCATTTCAACCCTTACCCACATCCATGTGTAATTCATAAGTAATACTAAATGATGACTCTGGTATAAAGAATTATCCAGAGATGAATTTTCCGGATGTATTACTTTTTGACATTTTAATTAATAAGTTTTCCCCCAAATATTCTTCTGCTGGTGTTCAAAGCACATGCTAAAAATGCCTATAGGCTCTTTGCTATTTCAACACCAATAGAAACATATTAAGAGTATGTGACAATAATAAGGAAGTCATACAAAGGTGGTGATGTTTATTTTGATTGACTCAGGCCTTTTTTTTCTTAGATGTTTTTCAGAATAAAGCAATAAGCTAATTTTGTTTTTTTGGAGGAAACTAGGGCTATTCTTAAAGGGCAAATAAAGGACCACTATAAATAATTCTAGTATGAACTGTACTATAAGAGATGAGCAACATGATACAGGAAAACAGCAAGGAGATTTGTGCTTCATTTTGGGAGGAAGGGAAGATACTAAGAAAGCTTTGTAAATAAGTTTGTACTTGAACAAGATCTTCAAAGTTCAGTGGGATTTTGACAAATGAGTGGTGAGAACAGTAGACAGGACCAGTGTTAAATGCAAATAGGATTAGTAAAATCATGAAATGGAGAGAAAGTGAAGCTTTCTATATAGGTTACACCTGCTTGCTGCCAATGTTATTGAGGCAACAGTTATTTATTCTAATTTTTTGCTTATAACACAAACTTCTGATATATAATTTGTTCCTCTGATAGAACCTTTCACTATAGACTAGCAAATGGGGCAAAGGATGTGGATGGTATTTTCCTAACAGAGATGACAAACCTGAAGCAAAGGAAAACAAGAATAGCACTGAACAACTTCAAATATCCGGACACAAAACTCAAGCCTTTTCCTACTGACAGTGAAACTTCTCCTTAAAAATTGACCAGACTTACAGATAATTTTATCCCTTCTTAGGCAGAAGTCACAACAAGAAGAACTGTCATTCTAAATTGTATGACTTAATCCTGACCAACAGAACTAATGTAACAGTAGAGAAAGAACAGATTTTTTTTTTTAAGAGTATGTGGTTTAGGGTCTTCCAATTAAATAATATGAAACTTTGGACAAACTTTGTGAACCTTAATTTTATTATATGTATAATAAAATAAAATTGATCTACTTTTCAGATATATTCAAAACAGTACTTCAAAAAGTTCATGGAAAGATTCATACTATCTTTTAATTCTATTTTCCCATGAACTTTCAAAAGTACCCTGATATACAGGGAGCAGCATTGCAGGCTGAGCGTAGATATTGAATGTATTGTAGACATTATTGTTGTTGAATATAGAAACGTAAGAAATATTGGGAAAAAGTTACTAAGTCACCTAAAGTTTATAATAAACAACTAAGGGTTTGTTATAGCCTATATTTCAGAAAAATATTTCAAAACATTCAGATAAAAGATACATATGCCTTCTTAGCTAGATACTCAGAAAGAAATAAACATTAAGAGAAATATAAGATTGAAAAAAAATTAAATTTTAACTCTATAATCTTGACTCAATTTGGTCCATATGCCCATGCTATTTCCTTTGGTTGAAATTTCCTTGTTCGCATATTCAAATTATATTATTTAATAAATCAGACAGGAATTGCTTCTGTATGTCTAATCTAATTTTTTGCCCTTCTGCCTCACATGTGGCCATGTTTTTCTTTTTACTATTCTTGCATTGTCTGTCCTCTTTCCTTTTTAGTACTATAAACACCAGTAGTTTCCTGAATCATTAGGAGAAGCACGGAATGTTGGCAACTCATATTGCCTCCTGCCCTTGATGGATATTCCATTGCAGGTGTCACTGGGCCACAGAAAGATGAGTGAGGGTAAGAAGAGTACATTAGAAATGACTGCAGGTGAGTTTCTCCATTCCAGCTTGCTAGCACTCATGAAGCTAGAAAACAGCACTTACATCTCCTGTAGGGCAAGGACCAGAATAACCATTATTGAAGTGAGAAGTTCATTTTTATTTTGCACTTTAGCTCTCTTAATCTATGTAAAAAATATACATAAACATATATGGAAGTAGGTACTCTGTTTTTCTGAATGTCATTTTTGCATGAATTAATGTCAGGGCAAATATGCAATAAGCTAAATCAATTAAAATGCATAAAACAACTGTATCAGATAATGAAATGGCACTTATACAGTTAAGCTGTCAACCTGTCAGTAAATTCTACCAAAAAAGTGATCTATCGTTGTGCCCTAAAGTCTAGATCATTAAATGTTCTAGAAGCCTGACTATTCTAGAAGCATAAAGTTGTACACCAATGTGTGCATGCTTTGTCTTCAATTCCAGAAAGTATAAATTTAGAGAGGAGTAGCAAAAATATGCAAACTGATTGCAATATTCATAAGGATGCAAAATAATCATTTTCCAACAGAGTTAGGGTCCATGTTATGGAAATATTGATTTTATTCTTTCTTAAAATTAATGTGTCTGCATTTTTAAAGGGTATTACATGAAAAACAAAATGAATATACAACAGGGAATAAAGCAAAACAACTATAAGCAAGTGTTAAGGTTTGTAAAATAGACCTGTATTTGAAGACAGAAAAAGGAAAAGAGAAAAGACTGTTCTTAGAAAATCATTGACCCTTTCTGCTCCCCACATATGCTCTGATTAGCTCAATAGCAGTCTTTATCTCATTCAAAGCCTTCAGCCTTAAAAAAGCACTCATCTCTATGCAAAGCAATTAAGAAAAAAGTGTACCCTGTACAAGGTAGATTCTTAATAATGATGCTTTGACTATCCAGAACAACACGGACAGGAGGTAGGCATTAATGAGTCAGTTCTGCTGGAAGTAGCATACATCTTAGAAATAAAAGGCTTTGCTAGAAAGGGCATAATTTCATCTCTGAAGGTCATGAAGTCCTTCACATTTGCTTCATTTCTGGATATTGTCTGCTGAAATTAGAATACTCCTCTTAAGCTTGGTTAGCATCTGCTAAATCAGGTCAGCAAAAAGAAACCAACTTTAACATGATTTGAAATTCTAATTATTTCTACAAGGTCACTACTTCTGGAGAAATTATTGCAGGAGCATATATGTGTTTAAGTATGTCCATTTGTTTATTGCTCTTAAGTATATGAGCAATGTCGGGGCAACTTACCAAGGAAAACTAAAAAATTCCAAATGCCTTGAAAAAGATGACAATAAAGCTGGAGTATCAGTGTCTGGAATAGAATCCCAAAGCAAGGCTTAATGCTGTAGCTTATGTTTAAATTTTATAATTTTAAACCATGATTTAAGTTGAAATTTCAAGTTTTCCACTGCAGCTGATTACATTTTCCACAAATGGCCATGGTAAGACTTCGGGTCCCATATGCTCTTCCAGAATCTTTTCATTTCCCTACCAAGATGTATAGTCTGTTTCTCTTCCCCTTGAAATAAGATGGGACTTTGTGCCTGCCTCGGCAAACAGAATACAAGAAGCTTGCTGTGTGACTGCTAAGACTAGATCAAAAAGGCAATTCAGCTTTTGCTGTCTTCTCACCTCTCTCTCTCTCTCTCTCTCTCTGTCTCTCTCTCTCTGTCTCTCTGTCTCTCTCTCTCTTTCTCTTTCTCCCCCTGCCTCCCCTTTAAGGGCATGAGCTTTGAGAGCTAATATGTAAGAAATCTGGCTACCCTGAAGCCTCCAAGATGGCAAGATCACAGAAAGAGGCTACAGAGACCTGTAGAGACTCTCTCTCTCTCTTTCTCTTTCTCCCCCTGCCTCCCCTTTAAGGGCATGAGCTTTGAGAGCTGATATGTAAGAAATCTGGCTACCCTGAAGCCTCCAAGATGGCAAGATCACAGAAAGAGGCTACAGAGACCTGTAGAGATGTTCTCAGAGAAGCCAGGTAATTTCAGCCCCTGGTCTTCAAGTCTCTTAGCTGAGACTCCAGACATTGCGGAACATAGAGACGAGCTGACAAATCCCTGCCCACAGAATCTGTGAACATAGTGAATGGCTATTATGTGTTAGCAAGGTTTGGGGACATTTCATTACACAACTGCAATAACTGAAACACTCACATACAAGAAATATGGTGTAAATTTGTAGACAATATTCCACTTAGTGAATGTGACTCTTCCCCAGTCTTTACTGTCTTTAGGAATGGTGATAACTTCCATATCAGTGCTAAATTCTGTAATAAAATGAGAACTTAATGTCCCATCAAATACATAAATACAAATGATATAATGGCCATTAAATACTTTGAGGTGTTGTTAAGATCAAGTGAGGTGGAAAAATCTTCTTAAATGAGTACCATAGATTTGTCCTCTGTCTACATTTCTTGGGACTACACACACACACACATCTCTAATATGGCCAAGGGATAAAACAAACCACAAGCTAGATACAGCTCTCTCTTACTTTTCATCTCTCACTTCCAACATGCCACTATCTTGTCCCTGAGATTCAAAGTTCAAGCAAAAGAAATTAGTAACTTGAGGGTATTGTCAGAAGAAATCAATAATCCTCAGTGACAAATCTCTGCACAAAGAGAGTCATTTTTAATGAAAAAATTTCTCATTACCTAATTTTCAATAAAAAATGAAGGTTGACATGCAAATTTTGTTAATTGTATGTACTTACCACCACATCATAATAACACATATTGTTAAGGATCTTTAGAAGCACAAAACTTCTTAAAAAGAGTTCGGGGAATAAGAAAAATGAATGACACTTTTATATTCATGCAGCAAGTATTTACAGAGGAACTAGAATGTGCCGTGAGAAGTTTTAGGCATTTGGGAGTTACAGTACCTTTCAGGAATGTATACTACAAGACATAAGGCCTTCCAGTGAATCGTAGAAAGTGATCAAAACAAACAGGGATGGTTTTTCAGCGACTTGAGATATTTCCATATGCAGAAGCATGGGATCATGAAAGACCTCCTGAAGGAAGGAGAATAAATTGAATATTTGGAGAAGAAATTTCTATGTAGAGGAACAAACATATTAAAGGCTCAGAATTTGGAAAACAGTTGAAGCAAGAGTGCATTAAAGAGAAGAAGGAAATGGGGTTGGAAATGTAGGTGAGTAGGGGCCATATTAAGATGGGAGATTAGAGATCTTGAGTGATAAAAGTCTAAACTTAGGTAATAAGGAATAATTGAAAATTTTTGAGCAAGGGAGTGGCATAATATGTGCTAGGCTTCAAGAATAATGATTTCTTGTATTTTTATGGCACTAACATTAAAAAGCACCTCAACATACTTTATGTTCCCATCACAAAACTCTGAGGCATGTAAAGAAGAGATCATTATCAGAATAATTCAACTAAAATCATGCCGTTATTTTGTGGCATAAACCAGACTCAGAGCCCAGCCTTGTACTGCAGTCCCATGTGCTATCTACTAAAATGCACAGTGAGCTAGTTGGTGGTGTGTAAGAAAGAAGGGGAAGAGATGCATCGGGGGAGGGGGCTCTGAATTAATCCCAGTGAAAGATGATGAGAGTGGACCAGATGAGTAATGTCCTATTGACATAGGAAAGCAAAATCATCTAGTTGAAAGATGTTAAACCACATTTTTCACTGAAAAGCAGAGATTGTAAAACTTTTACACTCTGTTCCATATGTATTGCCCTCAGCAAATCATCCTATAATTTTCCAGTTTATAAAAGAACTTACGGACCTTTTAGTAACTAAATTACCAGCATAGAAAATTAAATGGAAAATATACGCATTCTTTATAAAAACAAAATAAAATCAACATTTTTCCCATTTTATGAAGTTTGTTTGAACACTCTGTAATGAAAATGGCATGCTCTAACACCTATGGTGGGAATAACGTCAAAGCCAAATAATGTAGAGAGGTTTAGAATATCCAAAATAGTCCAACAAGAGTAAAATTTTACTTTTTATTCACCTCAATCTCCATGAGGAAAGTGACAACCTAATAAAAAAATAAAGTGCTTTTTTTTATTTCTCTTTCTTCTAAATCTTAGAACAATTCATAAAATTTCCATCAACACTTTGGACTTGTATATACAGACCTAATTGAAAACCCTAGAAATGCATGCTAAGCTAAGCATTAAGAATTTGAAATTGCTAAAAATCAATAAGAAATTAACATGGTAAACTATAGTTGGTCTTGAAGATCTTTGCAAATTCACAAAATGTTTCCAAATCATGGCTGCTTATCCTCAGTGTTCCAAGGAAGCAAAATATTTTTTTCATAATTATGTTCCTTACAAATGGTAATGGTAATTATTCTTCCCCCTCCCCAGTATTTTGTTCTGTGCTGTATTATAAAGAGGAAAAACAATAATTTATAAACAGGAAATCACACCAAAAAGAAACAGGGCCAAATGAATATACTTTAGCACCAAGAACCCCCAGGACAGAATAATTGCCTAGGATTTCCACACAGAGGACATGTGGGCGAAGTTTCAGGAGCTATTTGATCAGAAAATGAACAAAGCAATTAAAATGTTGATGCATTTTAACTGACACAGAATTACCTTCCCTCCTTCTTACGAGTTCTGCCAAAGCTACCCCCACAAGCAAATGTCAGGAGGCACAATTCACAGTTAAGTCGACAATCAAACAAGAGCAGCTGCATGTGTCTGGCACAGTGGAGATTCTGAGAGCATCTACCAGACAATCTGGAAGATAGATTTGTTAAGTAAAAACAATACCTACCTAGATGTTCATGGAAAGATAATCTACCAAAGTCCAAGGAGAAAGGGAAAGGAAGGTCTACTCCCAAGAATAAATGTGTTCACACTGGCACTCACATGAGCTTCATCCTGTGACACTCGGAGCTCTCAATGTATTCATCTTCAGTCTTTCCCAGATGCAACTTTGTAAGTAGGAAATACCTCCTACTGGATATGCCAAGTGGGCCCTTCTGCCTGTAACAAGACCACCAACTGTACTGAAGGAAGTGCTGCAAATAATGAGGGAGAGAAGTGCCCTCAACTTTTCCTCCCATGTTGTAATAGGATCACAGTCACTTCATCACCCAAATATCATTAAAAAAAAAAAAAAAATCATTGAACACTGCTGAAAATCCTCTCTTGCCTACAGAAAAGTATGCTTATTGGAACTCAATTGACTTAATCTTTTTAGTGTTTTGATCTTAAGGGTCTTTATTCATCTCAGCCTTTTCCATTAAGAAAAATATTCTTGTATAATCCATTCGTCAAGTAGTTTGCTTGACTTGAAAGTCACTAAATCTCTTTGCAAGTGTTTCTGTTTTCAAGATGCTAAAAGGATTAAAAAAATCTATAATGCAAAGTGCTGAAAAAAACTTTAAAACCTTGATTTTTAAGACAGTAGGTCATGCATACTTTGTTTAATTTTTTATTCCCAATAACTTTTATCCATCACATTTTTTCCAAAGTACGTGTCAAATATCCACCTAAGCTTTATGTGCTGAGTTGAGAAAGAATTGCAACTTTCTTCCTGAATCTCTTGTATGGGATGTTGGCTATTTTCATTTATACTTTGGCATTAATATACTGCTCCAACACACTGATAATAAACATGGTCTCTTCAAAGCAGTGTAAATCTACAAAGACCACCTGTAGTGTCTTTATCTCATGTAGCCCTCCCATGTTGTCACCACAGAGATATTTGTCAATATCAATATTTTATGGCATTCTCTGGTGTTTCACTAGAATGCCTCTATACAATGGTGTGTGTTATAGCTTCAGTCCTGGCTTTTCCTAATAATTTCCTTCTCCTCTCTCCCCTCACCTCTTACACAGATAGAGGGCTGATGGTAGCTAGCTCAGGAACAGTTCCCGATTATGAATAGAAAGCATTGGAGAGCCAGAAGCAAGAAGATGCAGGTAAATCTAATCTCATGATTTCCCTGCTGAAAACATTCTGGTGGATTCTCATAATTTTGTAGGATAAAATCCCAGCTCCTTCCAATGGCTCACAAGCCCTGCATGATCTGACTCCTTTGTCCCCTCTTTAGCCTCAGCTTTGTCTACACTCATCCCTTCTCATCGTGGAGCTACACCAGCATTTCTTCTGCTCCTCCAGCAGCATGCAGTGTGCGTTGCATTAAGAACATAGACTGCCTGAGTATAAATTGCAGCCCTTGCTCTGCCCCTTCCCAGCTGTATGGTGTTGGCCAATTTGCTTAATTTCTCTGTGTAAGAGGGGAGAGCTTCCCCATTTGTAAATTAGGAATAACAATAGTAGCTACCTCAAAAGGATGCTATGTGGATTGAATGATTCATATCCATAAAGGACTTGAAACTTGCCTGACACATACTAAGTATTTTGCAGATTATTTCCCTCTACTAGGTTTGTATAATTTCTGTTTCCTCTGTTAAAAAATCTTATTATTCCAATTTTCAAC